>NC_064930.1:122322393-122622393 GCF_023897955.1 Schistocerca gregaria | reverse complement strand
GTGCAATGGCAAGGAAAGCGTTTCTGAAGAAGAGAAATTTGTTAACATCGAATATAGATTTATGTATCAGGAAGTCGTTTCTGAAAGTATTTGTTTGGAGTGTAGCCATGTATGGAAGTGAAACATGGACGATAACTAGTTTGGACAAGAAGAGAATAGAAGCTTTCGAAATGTGGTGCTACAGAAGAATACTGAAGATAAGGTGGATAGATCACGTAACTAATGAGGAGGTATTGAATAGGATTGGGGAGAAGAGAAGTTTGTGGCACAACTTGACTAGAAGAAGGGATCGGTTGGTAGGACATGTTTTGAGGCATCAAGGGATCACAAATTTAGCATTGGAGGGCAGCGTGGAGGGTAAAAACCGTAGAGGGAGACCGAGAGATGAGTACACTAAGCAGATTCAGAAGGATGTAGGTTGCAGTAGGTACTGGGAGATGAAGCAGCTTGCACAGGATAGAGTAGCATGGAGAGCTGCATCAAACCAGTCTCAGGACTGAAGACAACAACAACAACAATTATTATCCTCATCATTTGTCAGGAGATTGTCAAAATATGTGAATATATCACAGTAACTGCTAATATTTACAGAATTGATACACTGTTAGAATAAAACGTAGTTATGCACTTTTTATAAATTTATCATACACAGAATACCTGGTCTTGACTCTTGTGACGAAGTGCTGTCAAAACTGAAATATATAAGAATTTTTACTTAAGCTGGTCTAAAAGTCTCTGTTAAGATATTCATCTACAGAGTAGGAGGGTGGGTCAATGGAAGCATCCGATTCGGTCTGTGGATGTCGCCTTGTTGTGTTTCATGGTGTCCTCTGGTGAATAGGAGGAGGAGTCAATGTAAGCGTCCGATTCCAGCCATCTGCTCTGACGTAAAGGTGTTGTGTGTGAATGTCATTGCCTGGTGTTTATGAGCTGGTTGTGTTTGTAGATGTCGCCTTGTTGTGTTCACAGTGCCATGTGTGTGGGCAGGGGGGGGGGGGGGAGGGGGGGTTAGTGGTTGGGCTGGCCGATCTTGTTTACTGGTGGTACTTAAGCTTTTTTTCTAGCTGTGATGTTTTGTGCACTTATGGAGTATTGAATGTGTTTTAATTTATGCAGGGATGTTTGATTTGTGGATTTTAGTGGTTGTGGTTTCGGTTTTATTTTTCGCAGTTGTAGGTGTTGGTTTTTGGCATCAGTAGTTGTGGTGGACCTATATAGGTCACTGGAAATGACCGATTCCCATTTTCGTAGTTGTAGGTGTTGGTTTTTTGGTGTTGTCATCTGTGGTTGCCCTATATAGGTCAAGGGATATGTCGGATCCAATTTTCGTCGTTTTAGTTGAAGGTATTGGTGTTTTGGTATCGTAACCTATGGTTGACCTACCTGTATACAGTTCAAGGGAAGTGTCAGATTACATAGATTTTGTTGGTGTAGCAGAATGTTTTAGTTTTTTTCTTTTTGTTCATCATTTTGTATTTTGGGATCATGGTGTTTTTTTTACTATTGTATTTAGCTTGTCCTCACCCTACACCCTCCAACTTCCCACAGTTTCCCCATTAGTTTGATTGTATTTTTGGAGGGAGATGTTATTGTCTTGTTTATATGTATCTTTGTGTTTGTTGCCGTGTGTATGTAGTAACATCATTGGCACTTAGAATAGCCATTTCCGCCATACTGATGACGTCATGGGTCAAAGCAGATGGGTAGAATCGGACACATCTCTATCAAAAAGTCTTTCAAACTCTGATACCAAGTTTTTAATGGTTGCTGATTTGCTTTATTGGAAATGAGTGTTCCTGTATATTGGGCCCCTTTTTGGACCAAGGTAAGGGATTTTAAGTCTTTATGTAGATTGCTGTTTATATTTCTAGTATTCATATTATGTACTGAGCTACTGGTTGGAATGACTTGCAACAAATTTCATTAAGAAATATATATACTAGGAAGCAGGGGTTAGAATACAAAGTTCCTCGAACAGTTTCCTAGATGATGTTCTTGAATTTATACCACAAACGATTTTTATTACACGCTTTTACATGGTAAAAACTTTTGCTCCGTTTGATAAGTTACCCCAGAATATGATTCCTTATGAAATAATAGAATGAAAGTGTGTAAGCGTTTTGTATTTATGTCTCCTACATCTGACATCATTCTCACTGCAAATACCGACTTGTTTAAGCGCTTCATCAATTCTGTGGTATGCCCTTCACAACTGAATTTATTATCGAGTTGTAGTCCCAGAAATAAAACACTGTCTTCATATGTTATACACATGTTGTAGCTGGAGGAATCGAGCAGTTTTCCAAATCAAACATAAAACTTGGATTAGTGTACTCACACTTTCCCCAATAGTCCTATCTTGTGCAGGAGAGAGGTAAACGAATCTGTCATTTTACGTATATTTTGTTGTTGTATTACAAGGCAGTACACTTATTCTATTAAGTGAGCAGTGCAAGAAATTAAGCTTTGTATTTAATCTACAGTATCCATTTTACATATTACTTCATACTTAAAAACGCACGTTGTTAACATTTTACTTAAACAGTGCTGTGGCAAAGTTCCGCGTACTTTCTGTCGGAGCTGCGAAGATAATATTTCTAATAGCGACCGATAACCTACAAACACATAATATGAAACACTAATAATCGTTCTACCATCAACTGAAATGTACCCTCAGTTAATTACCTAAGGTTATGACGCCATTCATACGACAATCCTAGCATTTTACACTACTCGCAGTTATACTGATAACTAAACTGATGGATTCCAACTATGTCGTTATTTAACTGTAACCCCGTCTGGGTATTCGGTAGTGAAAAATAACTAGTTATTGATAACCGTTAAAAATAACGGTTATCAGGGAATAACTGGAACCGTGATAATGGTTACTCCAGAATAACCGTTTGGGCCACCTCTCACAGTGCATTGAGCTCTAAGATAGTAGACGTGACAGCACAAACCGATGCTACCGACAGAAGGAACAGTTGAACTGCGAAATGTAATTCCATATTGTTTAGTAATTCTCATGACAGTCAAGGGCGGTGGCAAGGGGTGCGACTATGGGGGGCTATAGCGCCCCCCCCCCCTCCACAATGAAGTAATACTAAACTGGATAGAACGACCAGAAATCAGCGAGTATATTACTCCAACAGATTCAATCATTTTTTTAAATAGTTATGTTGCAATATAGGTTGCAATGTATTCGAAAGACATTTTAATAAAAGTGTAAGAGCGCCAAATAGCTTATTAGCCAAACCAATAAATATCATTTAACTTAAAATGGGCGTCTTATTATTTATTAATACACATTTTTTACCATGAACTCCAAAACAGAAACCAAGCAAAAACTACTTTAAGCAACACCAAAATTTACCAATTTTTCGGTTGAGGACCGCAACTCACCGTTTGTTAAACGATATTCCATTCCCCCAAAACCCCTCCCCACCTCCCCCATTAGCCTCCCACTCCCTTTCATCGACTTTTAGAATCGCCCCTGTGTAAAAACCGAATTAACCGACACAAGTTACATGAAACAATTTCCACCAACAGTTTTTCCAGGTAACTGGAGTAACGCAGTGAACAAAGCGATTGAAAAACCCACACATCATTCCCCACATCACCGGGTAGGCACGCAATTGTAGACTGATGTCGCTCATATAATTGTGTTGTAGGATTCTGGAACACATTTTGTGCTCGCATATATGGAGAACGAAAATGCCTCGTACAAGCAGAATGGCTCCGAGCACTATGGGACTTAACATCTATGGTCATCAGTCCCCTAGAACTTAGAACTACTTAAACCTAACTAACCTAAGGACATCACACAACACCCAGTCATCACGAGGCAGAGAAAATCCCTGACCCCGCCGGGAATCGAACCTGGGAACGCTACCGCACGAGCACGAGATGCGGACCACGCACAAGCAGTGTGGCTTGGTGTCGCAGTAGTAAAACTCCAGCTACAAATCTGATCCTCTTGGATTCGATCCTTCGACGCATTTTTTAAGGGACCAAAGGCGCGATAATTGCATGGGGAGATATCAAGCATATAGAGCAGGTGCACGTGTGTCTCTCACTTGAGTTGGCGTAAATTCTGCTTTGCAACATTTGCGATATTGGGGCGTACATTATCACGAAGCAGCAGCAGCCAGCACAGAAAATGGCACACAATGGTGGTTTTCACAGACACGCTTACCTATACACATTCTCCAATGGGTGTCCACCGGTTTTGTCCTTCAGGAGCCAAGAAGTGAATAACGCCATGTTGGCTCCTGTTTGGTCGCATTTGGCAATAATGCCGCCATAGTTAATGCTTCCACATTTACAGTATGCATGTCCAAAAGACACGAATGCGACACTAATCCCTTGCATATATGTCGGTGCCTACATACTCACATCAGAGTAGCGCTACGTTTCAAATGCAGAAACTTTTTCATTGCCCCTTTTATAAATGGGTCAGAGTCAGAGGAAGATAACGGCATATGACCTGCAATGGAACCTTGCCTACCGAAGCATTGTGGTATTCAAACAAACCGTCCAGTTGGTGCCAGCCTTTCTTTTGGGAATCAACATGGTCTCAAAAACAAACATCTTTTGAAATTCAGCAATTCACTTACCTCTCTGTTCGTTTTCTGTATCCAGAGTGTAGTAGATATATGATGCCCAGGTTCATATCATGCTCCTTGATCTCCAGAAGCAATTCAATAAAGTTCTGTAGGGTAACACAGTGAGCAAAGTACTATCTCACGGAATATGTAGTATCTATAAAGTCCCACTGTGTTTCAAAAAATGATAGCTCGGAAACTATTAGAGATAAAGCATTATGCTCTGTTGTAAAACGTTTGTCAGCTCTCAATTGCTATTCTTTCTTATGACAAAATTTAAACGTGACCCTATTCGTCGCTCACAGAACATCGAGTCGATATTACAGTTTTGCATTGCAGCATCAACACTTCTGATTCCTTCATAGATTCGTGGACAAAGGCAGCAATATTGTTGATGTCGCTTACAAGCGATCGTTGATGTAACCTCTCAAAAGGAAATCTAATGGCGTGAAATCAGCATGCATGGACAAAGAGACAAACCAAAATCTTGAAGCCATCCAACACTTTCATCAGAGAGCGACAGGCCACCAGTGTTGTGCTGACTGGGCGTACTCACAGCGTACAGCGACCAGCTAAACCAACAGCCCACACACAAATAACCTCATATTAATCTTCCTGGCTGATTAAAACTGTGTGCCCGACCGAGACTCGAACTCGGGACCTTTGCCTTTCACCGGCAAGTGCTCTACCATCTGAGCTACCGAAGCACGACTCACGCCCGGTACTCACAGCTTTACTTCTTCCAGTATCTCGTCTCCTACCTTCCAAACTTTACAGAAACTCTCCTGCGAACCTCATATTTCCGAGTGACTAGCAGGAAAACGCACCCTTATCAGTTGCTCGACGATATTTACTGGTGTGCCAATCGCCAGCAAGCTGTGTAACCCACATACAGACTGCGACATATTCTCTCCTGCCTCACACTGTTCTACGACCGTCCAATGGTATTTTAGGGCCAATAAAAATCTTATGTGGCCCCAAACAAGTTTCTTTTAGTGGCAAACTCTTTGTCTTAGAATAAGTCTCACACAACGTCGTCAGTTACTTGTTGAGTATATTCGAATCTCTGCCTCCCCACACGGTTTTTGTGGTGTATTGCTCCCTTTAGTTCATCAAAGTTATTTCTTCATGTCTTAATATGTGTCCAATGACCCTGTCCTCTCTTCCTGTCGGTATTTTCCATGTATTTCTTCCTCCACAGATTCTGTGGAGGATGTCCTCATTCCCTATCTTATCAGTGCCTGTCGTTTTCAGTATCATTCTGTAACATCACATCCCAAACACCCCTTTCCCATTTCTGCCATGGCCTATGATTCACATTTCCAAATATTTCTTCCTCAAATTAAAGGCGATTTTTTATACTAAGCAAGTCTACTTACAGATACCATGGAGAGCACAGGGTGCAGCCAACTGCAGCTGGTGGCTTATAACAATGTGCGTCACTTTGGATTGGAAGAAATTCTCTCCGGTTTCAAGTGGATCCCTGAAGTCGTAGAGACTCCCAGTTTTGCTTGCAAGATGATGGTGGAGCCCATCATCTGTAGCTCTGACTACAGACCTTTGCTACAGAACTGAATGGAGGGTCTGAATAAGTGGCCCAGACAGTTCTGCAACTGTGTAGGCTACAGATTCCTCGTATTGCGCAATAGGGTTTTAGGTTTTTGAGTTTCGTTTAATGGGTCAGTGGTCAACTACACACAGCAAGAGGCTACACGGGTAGCAGGCGCTGGGTGGAGAGAGGACAGTTAGAGGATCTTGCAAAAATACAGAAAGCATATCAGCCTTAAAGAGTGCAGAAAAAAACGAAGGACGAAGGTAGATTTAGCAACAACTTGCATTTTAGCTGTAAACTGTCGTAGCTGTGTTGAGAAGGAACCAGAACTTAAGCACAAATCTTTATAGTTATCGAAAGCTGGCTAAAGTGAAGATAAGTTCAGCCAAAATTTTTACAAAGGACGTAACCATGTTCACAGAGGATACATTAAATACAGAAGGTGGTAGAATGTTTATTGCTTAGAGAACTAGTTTACTTTTAGCGAAACTGAAATAGATACAGGTGGTTCCTGTAAGTTTGTATGTGTATAGGTTATCCGAGGGCTATTTGGAAAGTGAGGTCTGATAGGTTGTGACATGGAAACCACAGTGAAAATATAATGAAGTGATTTTCATCTCTGCTCACATGAACGGCTTAGGATGAAGACAACATTTTGGCACAGACAGCAAGCTCCAGATCAGCGTAGAGAACTGGTAGAAAGCACAGGCAGATGCCTTCTATGACAAGGCTATCACACTACGACACATGTCTAAGCTGGAGTGGCAACCATGTGGAGAAATAGCGGAATGGTAGCTAACTGTTGCAAATGAAATATTTTTGACTTTCACTGTGGCTTCCATTTCGTGACCGATCTGACCTCAGCTTCCGAATATCCTTCGTAAATGACAACTGGAATAAGTTCGTCTTACTGGGGGCCCGACTCAGATGATCCAGTTGCTGAACAATTGAAAGAAAACTTCTCTTATTTCAAATAGTTATTCCCAACATAGAACTATAGTCGATGGTGACTTCAATACTCACTCGATATGTTGCTGACAATTACATTTAAAGTCGGAGGCAGGCATAAAACGTCGTCTCAAATCGTACTGAATGCTTAAACAAAAAAATTTTTGGGCAGTTATTTTAGGAACCCACTCAAAGTGTAAATGGTTGTGAAAACATACTTGATCTCTTAACAAGAAATAATCCTGAGCAAATAGAGAAAATTATGATGGACACAGGTATTACTGACCATGAGGTCTTTGCAGCAAGACTGGATACTATAACATCCAAATCCGTCAAAAATAAACACCTTCCTGAGAGTCTGACTACGGAAATGCAGATGATGTGCGGTTTCAGTTCAAAGAAATAGTATCGACAGCAGTTGATATATATCAAATTAATAAGAGAAAGTACTGATCCCACATCGTACATAGAACAGGTCAGAACACAGCTTCAAAAGCAACGAAAAAAGCATGCCTAATTTAAAAGAATGCAAAATCACCAAGGTTCGTGAAGTTATACTGAATCTCTAAATTCAACGTCATTTACAATGCGAAATACTTTACGTAGTTTCCACAACGAAACTCTGTCTGAAACTCGAAGAGATTCTGGTCTTTTGTAAAGCGCAACAGCGGCAAGATGCACTCGGTATCTGCACTGTTTGGTACCTATGGAAATGTTACTGATGACAATTGCACTGAAGCAGACATTCTGGACATTGTTTTCCAAAGGTACTTCACCAGACAAGACGAATTTCCTCAGAGTTCTAATTATTAAGAACAACTGCCGACATGAATAACTTAGAAATAGGTGCCGTAAAGGGCGGTGGCTTTGAACGGCGAGGCGACTTTGAACAGCAATTTAGCATCTTTTTAAAATAAATGCTGCCCTCTAATCTGTAAATATGGAACTGAGGTCAGAGTCATTAAATATCGCCAATAATCGATACCTTCAGATTATATGACACTCGCTCTGAAATAACAATGTATACCAAGGCCAGACAATAAAATAATTTTCTGCGAATGTAAGTTCCTTCACAACCGCAAAAATATTTGCCTATTATTAAAAGCATTTTTGAGTTTAGAATTTGAAACAAGTTTTTATGGGCAAGCTTAAAACTTGAATGAAAATTTACAGATAGCGTAAAATTCTTTGGTGATGCAAAACAATTAAATGTGAAGGCTTATCTTTCAAGAGGTGACTTTGAACAGCGCCTTCCGTATTCTTTGACACATCAGCTCCATGGAAAATATGTTTTACTGAAGTTTCCTTCAAAGGAAAGTGTAAAATATTATGTTGGACATTTTATCACTGAGATGAAATTACACTTATGAGGAAATGGCATTCCAAGGTAGAATCAGATAAAGTTTCTTTTTGTGTGTGTGACAAAGATGACATTTGTAGGATTCTACCTGATTCTAAGGTAGACAGAAGGGGAATTCTTCATTTTGAGTTTAAATTTGATGTCTACGAGATCTGCTAGAGTGGACACTCTTTCCCGGCAACTTTCTTTGCTGTAGATTGTTTACAGATATATTTCTTTAAAATGTGAAAACTTTCTTTTCATTACTTTTATTAAATTCATACAGACTGCTTTGAAAAGGTCTGTTTTTAAATAATAATTTTCTTATTTCATAAGTAGCTCAGCACCCATGTCCATTATTAGCAAAATTAAGCTGTAATCATACGAACAGTTTCAGTTGATTGAAGAAAACCCGTAAAAAATACTCAAATTTTTCTAAATAAGTTACTTTCAAAGTTATATTTATACACAAAATACCACCCTGTTTCATATGATAGGGGTGTCATTTAACAGTAATTGACATGACCCCCACAGAATAGCAAATGTTTCCATGTTAAAAGTAACCCCCACCTATGGGGTGAAATTGAACAGTAAAAAATTTTAAAAAATAAACTTAGCATGTGGGATAAAAATGTATAGTGTGCTTCATCGTCTTCCGCAACACACCTTGTAACTTCCCAAAACGTTTCATGTCAATATTTTGAGAAGTTTCTGTTTAATTTACAAAAATGAATTTAAAATGTTCAGAGTCACCCCACTTTACGGTCTACCCGGTGTAGTGAAGCAGCGTAAATCACTTAACAAAGACAAGACCTCCAGTCCAGAGTAAAGATCTGTCAGGTTCCTTTCATAGTGTGCTGATACAATAGTTCCATACTTAAAAATCATGTACAGCCACTCGCTCATTGAAAAATCTATACATAAAAAATGGAATGTTGTGTGGGTTACACCAATAGTCAAAAAAGGAAATAGGAGCAATCTGATGAATGACACACCCATATCGCCGGCCGGGGTGGCCGAGCGGTTCTTCGCGCTACAGTCTGGAACCGCGCGACTGCTACAGTCGCAGGTTCTAATCCTGCCTCGAGCATGGGTGTGTGGGATGTCCTTAGGTTAGATAGGTTTAAGTAGGTCTAAGTTCTACGGGGCTGATGACCTCAGAAGTTAAGTCCCATAGTGCTTAGAGCCATTTGAACCATTTTTGATCAGATCCATATCACTAACGTCGATTTGTAGTAGGATTTTGGAATATACACTGTGTTTGAACATCATGAATTACCTCAAAGAAAGCGATTTATTGACAAATAGACAACACGGATTTAGAAAGTATTATTCTTGTGATATACAACTAGCTCTTTATTCTCACAAAGTAATGAGTGCTATCGATAGGTGATGTCAAACTGGTTACATATTTTTAGATTTTCTGAAGTCCTCAAAAGCAACTTCTAATTAGATTGCATGTCTATGTAACATCGTATCACTTGTGAGACTAGATTCATGATTTCCTGTGAGAAAGGTCACTTTGAAGTTAATGAAGAAAATTTGTTGAGTAAAACACAAGTAATATCTGGCTTCCCCAAGGAAGCTCTCTGCTATTCCTGATCTATAATCTAAGATAAAAACATAAATAAAGAATAACATTCTCCATGAAGGAATTATCCGCATTGGACAGGAATTGGAAGATGTGATGTTTAGTTACAGACAACTAGATGGTTACAATTTCAGAAAAAATGGATTATTTATTTGGGAGACAGAACTTCATAAATTCATCAGGTCAATAACGTGTTGGTCCACCTCTGGACCCTGTGGAATCAGTTATTTGGCTTGTCGCTGACTTGTAGAGTTATTGGATGTCCTTCTTAGGGATAGCATGCTAGATGCTATTCAATCCGTCCAATAGGCGGGTTAGCTATTCAAAATCCCGAGATTGTTGGAGACCTCTGCCCATAAAGCTCCAAATGGCCTTAGTTGGGGAGAGATCCAGCGACTTTGCTAGCCAATATAGGGTATTGCAAGCATCACGAAAAGCAGTACAAACTCTTGCCTTGTGAAGGCAGGTATTACCTTGCTGAAATGTAAGGCCAGGGTGGCTTGCCGTGAAGGTAACAAAACTGGGTGTAGGATATCGTCGACGTGCTGCTATGCTGTAAGGGTGCTGCGAATGACAACCAAAGTGGTCCTGGTATGAAGAGAATTGGTACCCAAACAATCACTCGTGTTGTCGGACTGTATAGTGGGCCGTAGTAAGGTAAGTATCCCATCGCTATCCAGGGCGTCTCCAGACAATTCTTCAGCCAGGAATCTCACTGCCTGGACTAGAACCGTCTTTAGTGGCATGTCCCATATCGAACTGAGCCCTGATAACCAGCAAAGACGTGTTTACAGACGGCCTGGTCAGTGGTGAGATATCAAGATGACTGTCACCTGCCATGTGGAGTGACAACCAGGAGTGATGGTCTGGGTTACTGCATCTTTCATAGCAAGACCCATTTGGCTGTCATCCATGGCACCCTTATGTAACACAGTAAATATATATATTAATGCAGCTGCGGTGCTTCTTATTAACGAAAACTTAAACACACATCAAAAAAAGTTTTGCATCACCGTGGTTCCTAGAAACCCTGAAGATAGACATTGCCAGTTGTAACATTACAGGACATATTGGGACATATTGAAGTATTCGATACTGTAGACTTTTAGTGGATGTCGATACAGATATGCAAAATGTAAAGGGAAACTTTGGTGATGTTTAAATATTGTACTGTGTCAATATTATGACATTTTGCACAGAAAGAACAAAAATAGAATTAATGTAAATATATATTAGTGTTAGTAACCTATTTTCATTCAATTTTGTAATTATATTTCATTTTGTAAAATTTATTTACGTTTTGAAACAAGATTTAAATCATTTTACATATAAATAGTTGTTCTAAATCACTCAAGAAATATCCAGAATCAAATGTCAAGATATTTCTGGAAACATCGGTACAAATCTGGTGAAGGTTATCCAGAAGCTGGTAGAAAAATGTTATAAAATCTATTTGGAAATTATGCTTGTAAGAATTTATCTGTACTGATCCTTTTACTTACTTTAATCTGTACTAAAATTCTGTAATGTCTAATTTAGTTTTAAGTAGTGAATTGCTATCGTATTGTAAACAAAACATTGTCAAAGACTCTCATTGTTTGGAAAGATATTAATACACCTAGGAGTTGTCAGTTGCCAGTTCGGATATGCAGTGCGGTTAGCTCTGAGAGTCAGTTGTTGAGTCTGTGAAGTCTGGCTGTTCTGTTTGTAAATAAACGTCTGTAATGAAGAATTACTTGTTGTCGTAAATATGAACTCAAGACCTTTTTGCACGAAGCAGACACCTCCTAATTCAACGTTTTAATTTGGTTGAGGAAGCTGGGATCGCTATAAGCGCAAACAAATTGAAATGGAACGTTTTAATTTGGTGTTGAGGAGCTAAAATGTTATAATTTGGTGGAGGAGCTGGGATGTTATAATTTGGTGGAGGAAGCAGAGGATATGACAACCACCCAGTGATTCTTCAAAATAAAATACGTCTCTTCTGGGATCACAAGAAGAAAATACGTCTGTTTTGGGACCACAAGAAGAGGATATACGACGGACCAGTCATTCTTCAGAAGTAAATACGTCGATTCTGGGGTCACAAGAAGAGGAGTGAATCAACCGAGCGAAACCATCCTGGAATTGAAGAAATTTCGCAAAACACGGACACCAACGACCGCCGACAGACACTAAGATAAGTACCTGCTTCCTAAAATAATGGAAAAAGACGCAGATTTCAGTACTGACAGCGGTGTAGCGAGTACACCTATTAGGGAAAGTGCTTCTGACAGTGTAGGAATGTTGGAAATGTTAAAACAAATGTTTTCAGAGTTAAACTCGAAGTTGGATAACACAAACTCGAAGATGGACGATTCTCGTGCCGAATTACGTCAAAAAATTGAACAGACACAACAACAGATGGACAGGTCGATTTCGAAGGCTGTGTGTGATTTAAAATCAGAAATAAATTCAAATACAGAACAGATTGCTCACACTAATCAGGTTCTCGAAGAATGGCGAATTACTTTTGAGTCAAACCAAAAAGAACTTAGTTGTCGTGTGGACACGGTTGAGAGCAAAATTTCTGTCCTTGAAACTGATTTAAGTAACGAAATTTCAAATAACCAGTCAAACTTAAAAAAGTTGTTGATTTTCTAAATGAGGAAAATTCTCAATTGAGAAATGAATTTGACCAGACAAAACGATTTTTTGAAAGCGAAATTGAATCTTTCAAATCTGATTCTGACAAAAAGGTCACAGAAATTTGTAGTAGAGTAGGTAATGTCAAAAAACTGTAGACAGAAAATTTGTAGAAATACAAGAAACTATGTTGAAAAAAGGTTTTAGTAATAGTTGTAATGGGGTATGGGGAAATTTTCCCATTAAAACTTATCCCGGTGACAAGAATATACACCCAAAAGACTTCATGCAATTCTGCAAGGAGCAGTTCACGTCCATAATGACAGATAGTGTTAAGATAAAATTTGTAAAGAAATTACTTGATGGTGAGGCGCTTTCGTGGGCCAATCAGAATTGTTCCGCGGAAATGTCCTTTGAAGATGTCGAAAAATGTTTTCTAACCAAATTTTGGTCTGAAACTGAGCAAGCTCGAATCAAAAGTGAATTCTTGAATGGTCCTAGTTACAGAGAATCTGATGGGTCAATGAAAGTCTATTGTGAGAAACAGTTGCAAAAATTAGTGCATCTGGATAAGCCATTTGATGAGCTAACACAAATTGATGCACTAAAACGGAGACTTCCGAAAAGAGTACAATGGGGTTTAGTATATGGTCCAGATGAGTCCATAGAACAATTCTTGAAATATGTGGACAAACTTGATAGAGCCTTTGAACAAAACAACAGATTTAACGACTTTGTAGGTTCATCACACAGAGGGTGGGAACCGAACTGTGGAAATAATAACAATAATAGTGAACGAAGAAACTTTAGCAACAACAGGGATAATTATAATAGCAATGACAGAAGAAATTTTGGTAGGAATGATCAGCACTTTAATTCAAACAGAGAATGGGAAAATCGAAACAGGTCCTGGGGTAATGACATGAGAGAAGGTAACCCGAGGCAGGGAAACGACAGACATAGGCCTTTAAACGGCTAAATGCTCCACTGGGAGTCTGTCAGTTTGCGGCAAGGAATTTTCAAAATCAGGCTAATTTCACCTGGAACAGACAGCACTATAATCAGAAACCTAACCAGTATAGACAGTATGCTTATGATCGATCTGTACATAGAGGTAATGAAAAAATTAAATTTGACAGGAAATTTTGGAGTGTCATCAAAGAAAATACTAGAAACAACTGTAATAGGAACCAGGCTACCTTTGATGAAGTAGGCTTAGAAGATGATATAATTGCAAATTTATATAATCAAGAAGAATCACCTAATGCTGAAATGAAAGGTAAGGATAACTTTGATAATTTTGGATTGTACAAACTTATGTGTGGTGATGTTTTAGATGTAAGTTGTCATAATGATGTTCGTACTGAAGTTTCTGGAAAGTCTGATATTCATGTGGATGTGGTTGGTGAAGATGGTGTTGTGAGTAATGTTGGTGATACTAGTAGTGTTTGTAGTGTAAGCTCAGGCAATGATGATGATAATGTTGATGTTAAGGCTAATGGTGATTATGTACTAGAAGATTTTGATGGTGAATTGGATGGAATAGTTTATGTTGAAATTAAGGAGGATGTTATAAGCAATAGTGTTGAGAATAGTTGTGCCAGGAACTCTAACTACATTCCACATGAGAATCAGATTGTGCCAGTTCAGCTTAGTAATACATCAGGAGACAGGGGGGTTGATTGTGCTGATGCATCTGAGATTATTTTGAAATCTGTTTGGGACAAATTTAAAGATTACAGTGATGACAATGATGTTAAGATCAAATTAAGGGAAATTTGTGAACCAAATTCTGCTTTTAAGCCTAATGAAATCATCAAACGGGGTACTAGTCAGAATGTGTGTGAGGTAAATACACTCCTGGAAATTTAAATAAGAACACCGTGAATTCATTGTCCCAGGAAGGGGAAACTTTATTGACACATTCCTGGGGTCAGATACATCACATGATCACACTGACAGAACCACAGGCACATAGACACAGGCAACAGAGCATGCACAATGTCGGCACTAGTACAGTGTATATCCACCTTTCGCAGCAATGCAGGCTGCTATTCTTCCATGGAGACGATCGTAGAGATGCTGGATGTAGTCCTGTGGAACGGCTTGCCATGCTATTTCCACCTGGCGCCTCAGTTGGACCAGCGTTCGTGCTGGACGTGCAGACCGCGTGTGACGACACTTCATCCAGTCCCAAACATGCTCAATGGAGACAGATCCGGAGATCTTGCTGACCAGGGTAGTTGACTTACACCTTCTAGAGCACGTTGGGTGGCACGGGATACATGCGGACGTGCATTGTTCTGTTGAAACAGCAAGTTCCCTTGCCGGTCTAGGAATGGTAGAACGATGGGTTCGATGACGGTTTGGATGTACCGTGCACTATTCAGTGTCCCCTCGACGATCACCAGAAGTGTACGGCCAGTGTAGGAGATCGCTCCCCACACCATGATGCCGGGTGTTGGCCCTGTGTGCCTCGGTCGTATGCAGTCCTGATTGTGGCGCTCACCTGCACGGCGCCAAACACGCAAACGACCATCATTGGCACCAAGGCCCAAGCGACTCTCATCGCTGAAGACGACACGTCTCCATTCGTCCCTCCATTCACGCCTGTCGCGACACCACTGGAAGCGGGCTGCACGATATTGGGGCGTGAGCGGAAGACGGCCTAACGGTGTGCGGGACCGTAGCCCAGCTTCATGGAGACGGTTGCGAATGGTCCTCGCCGATACCCCAGGAGCAACAGTGTCCCTAATTTTCTGGGAAGTGGCGGTGTGTCCCCTACGGCACTGCGTAGGATCCTACGGTCTTGGCGTGCATCCGTGCGTCGCTGCGGTCCGGTCCCAGGTCGACGGGCACATGCACCTTCCACCGACCACTGGCGACAACATCGATGTACTGTGGAGACCTCACGCCCCACGTGTTGAACAATTCGGCGGTACATCCACCCGGCCTCCCGCATGCCCACTATACGCCCTCGCTCAAAGTCTGTCAACTGCACATACGGTTCACGTCCACGCTGTCGCGGCATGCTACCAGTGTTAAAGACTGCGATGGAGCTCCGTATGCCACGGCAAACTGGCTGACACTGACGGCGGCGGTGCACAACTACTGCGCAGCTAGCGCCATTTGACGGCCAACACCGCGGTTCCTGGTGTGTCCGCTGTGCTGTGCGTGTGATCATTGCTTGTACAGCCCTCTCGCAGTGTCTGGAGCAAGTATGGTGGGTCTGACACACCGGTGTCAATGTGTTCTTTTTCCCATTTCCAGGAGTGTAGTAACCCAGACATTCCAGTAAATTCCAGTAGACCTAGAAGTTTGAAGAAAGTATTGCCTAATAAAGAAAACCTAAATATGGAACAGAGATATGATGAGATAGCAGAAGATCTTTTGTATGAAGAACAGGAAGAAAGGGAAAACACCACTATTGGTAGTCCATGCATAAAAATTAAAGCTGCAGGTTGGGAAGGGTATTGTTTGATTGACACAGGGAGTCCAATTAGTGCCATTTCAAACAAATTAAGAGATATAATTAAGCATGATCCTGACTTTGTTGAATTACCAGTTGTTGGAATAAAAATTAGAGGCATTACCGGCAAACTGAGCAAAATTGTTAATAGACAGGTGTTGTTGTCCTTCAGTATAAATGATGTACAGTTTACTCAAGGATGTCTTGTAATAAGTGACCTAAATGAGAATGTACTGTTGGGTATGGACTGGATATTAAAAGCTAATGCAGCATTTGATTGGGAAAAGAGTTTGTTTACCTTTATTGATCCTAAGACGAGAGTATGTTCCAGTACTGACATGTCGGTTCAAAACTGTGCTGATAAGGGAATTGAAATTAGGGACGTTACATTTTCTAAAGACAGTGGTTATTGTGTAGAGGAAATTATTGTGAAAAAGAATTCAAAATTATGTATTTAAGAGGGGTGGACAATGAACAAGAATCAGAGACATTTGTAATGACATCCGATGGAATCAGAACCACGATGAGAACTGTAAACTGGTCAAAAGTTATTTAGGGAAAAAGGGACATGAAAAAGTGGAAGATTATTACAAAATCTACAAGGGGATTCTATTCAAGAGAAACAGTGTAGATAGCGATGTATGGAAATTATGTTGGCCTGAACAGTGCATCAATGTACTCATCAAGTACATTCATGAAAGTTTTGGTTATTGTGGGATTCAAAAGTGTATCCAGAAAATCCAAGAAAATGTGTACTTTAACAACATAGCCAGGAGGGTTAGAAAAATTTTGACGGGTTGTGACAGGTGCCAAAGAGTAAAAGTATCCAACCAAACTTGTAGAGGATTGATGCAAAACACCTTACCAAAAGAACAACATGAGTTAGTCACTGTCGACTTATATGGACCATTACCGAAGACCAGAGGAGGCTATTGCTACATTTTTGTTATGGTTGATGTTTTTTCAAAATTCATTAAGTTATACCCTCTTCGCAAGGCAAACAGTAAGAGCATTATTTCAAAAATCAGAGGAGACTATTTTGGCAGGGTTGGAAAACCTCAGAAAATCTTATCAGACAATGGGACTCAATTTACTTCTGGAGTATGGAAAGCTTTTGTTGAAGATGAAAATATAAGTCACATTCTTATTTCAGCTTATCATCCGTCAAGAAACCCTTCGGAGAGATACATGAGGGAAATTGGGCGATTCTTTAGAACACACTGCAATACTGATCATGCTAGTTGGATTGACTATGTTGAGAAATTCGAAGATGTTGTGAACAGCCTACAGCATTCCTCAACAGGGTTTTCGCCTTATGAAATACAGTATAATAGCAAACCACCACATCCAATTAGTGATTTCATTGATTTTCCAGTCTGCAAACCATTAAGTACTCGAGAGAGAGGAAATAGTGAGAAAGACCATGAAATCTCAAGGTGATAAGAGGAAATCTAGACATGACAAAAGATTGAAGCCTACTCAATTTAAAATTGAAGACTTGGTCCTTGTTAAAACACAAGAGAAGTCTAAAGCCATCAGTGGTGAATTAAAAAAGTTTTTTGACATATACATTGGACCTTTCAAGATTCAGGACAATCCTCATCCGAATGCTTACTGTCTAGTCTACCCAAATTCTGGCAGACTGTTTGGCCTACGAAACGTGACCGAACTGAAATTGTATAAAAAAATGTAAAAAAGTATTTTAGATAATAGATGTTTATAGACTTTTATATGTAATCTTAACAGGATATTTTTGTATACTTTGTTATGTTGTATTTATCTGATTCCTCTGGGGAGCATACATTCTTTGTGTGCTAAGTGTTTGGCGAGCACTAGGTCCCCTAGCTATGCAATTGTCATATTTCATTTTCGTATTCTGGCGTTGCATCTTACACTTATTTTGTAATCCTGTATAATCAATTTTCTCCATCTGTCAGTCTATCCTCTCTTAGCTTTAAGAAATTATTTAGAGTAAATTTTCTTGAGTAATTAGACTTTAGAGAATTCAAATTTCTGTGTCCTTAAAAACCGGTCCACTGACTATTAAATGCTTTTGCTAATGTTTAACTGGGTTTGACCACTGTATGCTGTATATTCATAGCGGACTGTGCTATTGCAGCCTGCGATAGCCTGCAGTGTATATGGAAACCATACGGACTGTGAAGATGAGACTGAAATACAGTGTGTGGCATTGAGGTATACCGACCTTTAAGGAAGAAGATCACCGACCTTCAAGAAAGAAGATCACCGGTCTTCAAGAAAGAAGACACCAAAGATATGTGTAAAACTTTTCAGTTTTGTAATGTAAGGACATCAACCCTTCCGTGTTTCACGTGGAAGTGCTGATGGGGGGGGGGGGGTGTAACATTACAGGACATATTGGGACATATTGAAGTATTCGATACTGTAGACTTTTAGGGGATGTCGATACAGATATGCAAAATGTAAAGGGAAACTTTGGTGATGTTTAAATATTGTACTGTGTCAATATTATGACATTTTGCACAGAAAGAACAAAAATAGAATTAATGTAAATATATATTAGTGTTAGTAACCTATTTTCATTCAATTTTGTAATTATATTTCATTTTGTAAAAGAAAGACTCACTGTTTGCTGTAGCTCTGATTAATTGTATAAATTATCAGTTTTGAGCTAAATTATTTCGTATAATATGGACAAGATACTTTTAAAAACTCACCAGCTAAAGAGAAAGTCTGTAAATGAACGTTTAATGTACACTTCTGGAACTTTCTATGGAGAAATTCTATATTATGATCGCAAAAATACGAAAACTTGTGAAAACTGTTTCATAACCTAATTTCGAAAGACGATTTGTATCAAGAAATATTGCTAAAAAGATTTATTTACGTTTTGAAACACGATTTAAATCATTTTACATATAAATAGTTGTTCTAAATCACTCAAGAAATATCCAGAATCAAATGTCAAGATATTTCTGGAAACATCGGTACAAATCTGGTGAAGGTTATCTGGAAGCTGGTAGAAAAATGTTATAAAATCTATTTGGAAATTATGCTTGTAAGAATTTATCTGTACTGATCCTTTTACTTACTTTAATCTGTACTAATATTCTGTAATGTCTAATTTAGTTTTAAGTCGTGAATTGCTATCGTATTGTAAACAAAACATTGTCAAAGACTCTCATTGTTTGGAAAGATATTAATACACCTAGGAGTTGTCAGTTGCCAGTTCGGATATGCAGTGCGGTTAGCTCTGAGAGTCAGTTGTTCAGTCTGTGAAGTCTGTCAGTTCTGTTTGTAAATAAACGTCTGTAATGAAGAATTACTTGTTGTCGTAAATATGAACTCAAGACCTTTTTGCACGAAGCAGACACCTCCTAATTCAACGTTTTAATTTGGTTGAGGAAGCTGGGATCGCTATAAGTGCAAACAAATTGAAATGGAACGTTTTAATTTGGTGCTGAGGAGCTGAAATGTTATACGGTGGATACTGAATCACAGACACAGTCTCTTTGACTGTTCACAGATATCACTAAACCCGCCATAAGATGTAAACAACCATGCATGAGCAACCCCCATTAGATGGAGGTGGTCAGTTCCAGTCGTTCCACCAGAAAAGAGGTACACAGTTCGTATTGTCTGTAATTCAACCATGCCTAGACGGTCAAACCGCAGTTTGAACATGTCTGCATTGTCACTTTATGGCAGGAAGGGTTCTCAACAAGGGAAGTGTGCAGGCGTCTCGGAGTGAACCAAAGTGATGATGTTCGGACATGGAGGAGATACAGAGAGACAGGAACTGTTGATGACATGCCTCGCTCAAGCTGCCCTTGGGCTACTACTGCATTAGATGACCCATACCTATGGATGATGGCTCAGAGGAGCCCTGACAGCAACACAATCATGTTGAATAATGCTTTTCGTGCAGCCAAGGGACGTCATGTTACAACTCAAACTGTGTGCAGTAGGCTGCATGATGTGCAAATTCACTCCCAATTTCCATGGCGAGGTCGATCTTTGCAATCACGACACCATACTGCTTGGTACAAATAGACCCAACAAGATGTAGAATGGACAGCTCATGATTGGCATCACGTTCTCTTCATCAATGAATGTCGCATATGCCTTCAACCAGACAATCTACGGATACGTGTTTGGAGGCAACCCGATTAGGCTGAACGCCTTAGACACACTGTCCAGTGAGTGCAGCAAGGTGGTGGTTCCCTGCTGTTTTGGGATGGCATTATGTGGGGCTGACATACACTGCTGGTGGTCATGGAAGGCGCCATAATGGTTGTACAATGCGTGAATGCCATCCTCCAACTGATAGTGCAACCATATCAGCAGCATACTGGTGAGGCATTCGTCTTCATGGACGACAATTCACACCTCCTTCGGGCACGTCTTGTAAATGACTTCCTTCAGGGTAATGACATCGCTCGACTAGAGTAGCCAGCATGTTCTCCAGACATGAACCCTATTGAACATGCCTGGGATAGTTTGAAAAGGGCTGTTTATGGACAACATGACCCACCAACCACTCTGAGGGATCTATGCTGAATTGCCGTTGAGGAGTGGGACAATTTGTACCAACAATGCCTTGATGAACTTGTGGGTGGTATGCCACGATGAATACAGGCATGCATCGATGGAAGAGCACGTGCTACTGGGTATTAGAGGTACCAGTGTGTACAGCAATCTGGACCACCACCTATGAAGGTCTCGCTGTATTGTGGTACAACATGCAATGTGTGGTTTCCATGAGCAATAAAAAGGGCAGAAATCGTGTTTATGTTTATCTCTATTCCAATTTTCTGTATTGGTTCTGGAACTCTCAGAACCAAGGTGATGCAGAACTTTTTTTGATGTGTGCATTGAAAGTGTAGGACCAATCTTGTATTGTTGAGAGATGCTGAAATATTTTTAGACAGTATCTTATGCTGTGATGAGTGCCAAAAGCATTACCTATATCATGCAAATGTTTGGGGCTACTGTGATTGCACAGGGTTACAGAAACAACACTGTATGCCTAAAAAATCTTCTCTTGTATTGTCTGTGAATGAACTTCTCTATTCTTCATTTAAGTAATCTTTCTCCATGTTCTTAAGCATCCCTCTCTCCCCAATCCACTCCCTTACTACACTTGTGTGAATTTGTCTTGGTTCAGGGGTGCACACAACATGTAATGACAGTTGAGAAGCTGACTGAGTGAGAAGTAGTGGTTTCAAGACCTGCTGATCCGAGAATGACTTAAAGAGTGGTTTGCTGACCCATCCCGTCCCATACTGCATGCACATGATGCCATTGTCTGAAGATGAACGTCAGTCCTTCAGTCTCGATTGACCCATCTGCATCCAGAGTGACAAACCTCTGTTTTTCCTGGATGAATAAATAAATAAAATAAACAAAAAATAGACAGTGGCGCCCAGGGTCACGCATTGTTCCTTGACTTCGACAAGGCCTTCAGTAGATCCCCGTACTCTCGTCTACTAAACGAAATACAACATACCAGAACATCGGATCATCTGGACTCAAGAAATCCTAGCAAGTGGAAGATACAGCTCAACATGTCGTTCTTAACGCGACAAAAACTTCGGATGTAAAAATACCGTCTGGGTTACCCTGAGTGGTGTGAGGCAGCTTGCCGATGATGGAATTGTATACAGAGAAGTTAGTACATCTGGTAATGGTAGGAAAATGGCTGGACACTTGCACAGCATTGAAACATAATACAAGGACTATCTGTTCATTCTCAACTGCAAGTCTGACATACAATGCAAAATCTAGCAGGTACATTCATTAACATTAGAGTATACAACTGGTAATCAATCTCAGTAAACAACAACAACAGTAAAGTACCTAGCAGTAACCACTCAGGACGATCTGAATTGGAATGGTGACATAAGAAGACTGTTGGAAAAGCAGATGCAAGAATGACATTCATTAGTAGAATGCTAAGTGAATGTGAGTCATCAATGAAAGAATTGGTTAACAAAACACCCAGATGATCGATTCCCGATTACTGTTCATCTGTGTGGAATCCTTAACAAGCAATGTAAAGAGAGTTGTCAAATAGAAACAACATTCTGTGAAATCTTTCAGTTACTTTGTGGGAAACTAATGATTATGTTTTAAGATGCACTGCCATAGCCTTGCTTATTACTCCTGTTCAGCCTGGATCAGTAGTCCTCACACTATTTAGATAGGCGTACAATGCAGTCAGGCAATACAAATAATTACAGGATATGCAGGGCATCTCAAACCTTTTGGATCGAAGTGAAAAAGATGATAGTGGGTCAACAAACGATTATATTGAGATAAAAAGCTAATTAATGGTTACAAATGCATATTTATTGTGTTATAGACATACACAGCACACATCACATAACAACAATGTAATTCACAGTAATTGTTTAAACTGACAACCACAAGTCTCAATGCACATATTGCAATGGCGCATTCAGTCCTGTCACACTCTTGCAAAGATCCCAGCTGTCTGTTGTACACTTTAACAGGCAGAGGTTGGTAAACAGCACACCAAACAGTTATACTGTACACAACTTAGTTTATAGCATGTATCGTGTGATGACCACATCCATCGCATTGACCCATTAACCTGTGCCCCATGCACAACCACTGCCCCTGACATCAGTTGTCCGTTGCATCAGACAGCTTGTGATGAGTCGACAGTGAGGTGTGTTACTGTGTACAGTGTATGACACATAGTCCAAGATGGAACTTTACTTGTGAAGAGAGTTGGCAGGCATGCATTTAACGTATGGTGCAGCAGGACGTAGTGCCCTGCAAAACACCTGAGAAGCTGATATTCTGATGAAGAGGCAGAAGCCTCGGACGAAGAATTACAGGTTCATAAGTGCAAGCAAATCCAACCACGGTGTTGATCTCTGCACAGAACACGCAAGCCCACACAAGATGTTGTGATCGATCACCAGCCAGTAGGCGTGTCGCTATGTTACAGCCTTCATAATGGAAATGCCCCAATGTGACGCACGCAGCAGCTGCGCCATCCTGTCTGGAGTGCTGAGATGAGTCTCTGGGAAAGCAGATAAATGCCTGAGGAGGCCACAACCACTTGCCATGTCAAAGAAAAGTCCAGCAGCATTTTCAGCAAGGTATTGTTCAGTGCAAAACCGAGACCTTTATGTAGATCAAACTCAGGATTGGATCCCGCCAACGACCACGGTTGTGCACCAGCTTTGGTTCACTGAGTGGTGGAACAGTAACGAAAAGTAAGAAAAACGTACACTATGCTGAATTTGCTGCCAAAGAGGTGCACTCGGTCCATCATATCTAGATTGCTGAGCTCATTTTATGGAAGAGGGAGTCGACAGCAGTGGCAGAATCAGATCCCATGGGCCACGACTGTACATCTGCATGAACACACTGAGTGGTGGAACAGTAACAAAAACTTAGAAAAACGTTGTTGTTGTTGTTGTGGTCTTCAGTCCTGAGACTGGTCTGATGCAGCTCTCCATGCTACCCTATCCTGTGCAAGCTTCTTCATCTCCCAGTACCTACTGCAACCTACATCCTTCTGAATCTGAATCTGCTTAGTGTATTGATCTCTTAGTCTCCCTCTACGATTTTTACCCTCCACGCTGTCCTCCAATACTAAATTGGTGATCCCTTGATGCCTCAGAACATGTCCTACCAACCGATCCCTTCTTCTAGTCAAGTTGTGCCACAAACTTCTGTTCTCCCCAATCCTATTCAGTACTTTCTCATTAGTTATGTGATCTACCCATCTAACGTTCAGCATTCTTCTGTAGCACCACATTTCGAAAGCATCTATTCTCTTCTTGTCCAAACTATTTATCGTCCACGTTTCACTTCCATACATGGCAACACTCCATACAAATACTTTCAGAAATGACTTCCTGACACTTAAATCTATACTCAATGTTAACAACTTTCTCTTCTTCAGAAACACTTTCCTTGCCATTGCACGTCTACATTTTATATCATCTCTACTTCGACCATCATCAGTTATTTTGCTCCCCAAATAGCAAAACTCATTTATTACTTTAAGTGTCTCATTTCCTAATCTAATTCCCTCAGCATCACCCGACTTAATTCGACTACATTCCACTATCCTCGTTTTGCTTTTGTTAATGTTCATCTTATATTCTCCTTTCAAGACACTGTCTATTCAATTCAACTGCTCTTCCAAGTCCTTTGCTGTCTCTGACAGAATTACGATGTCATCGGCGAACCTCAACATTTTCATTTCTTCTCCATGGATTTTAATACCTACTCCGAATTTTTCTTTTGTTTCCTTCACTGCTTGCTCAATATACAGATTTAATAACATCGGGGAGAGGCTACAACCCTGTCTCACTCCCTTCCCAACCACTGCTTTTCTTTCATGCCCCTCAACTCTTATAACTGCCATCTGGTTTATGTACAAATTCTACATAGCCTCTCGCTCCCTATATTTTACCCCTGCCACCTTTAGAATTTGAAAGAGAGTATTCCAGTCAACATTGTCAAAATCTTTCTCTAAGTGTACAAATGTTAGAAACGTAGGTTTGCCTTTCCTTAATCTTTGTTCTAAGATAAGTCGTAAGCTCAATATTGCCTCACGTGTTCCAGTATTTCTATGGAATCAAAACTGATCTTCCCTGAGGTCGGCTTCTACTAGTTTTTCCATTCGTCTGTAAGGAATTCGTGTTAGTATTTTGCAGCTGTGGCTTATTAAACTTATTGCTCGGTAATTTTCACATCTGTCAACACCTGCTTTCTTTGGGATTGGAATTATTATATTCTTCATGAAGTCTGAGGGTATTTCGCCTGTCTCATACATCTTGCTCACCAGATGGTACAGTTTGTCAGAACTGGCTCTCCCAAGGCCGTCAGTAGTTCCAATGGAATGTTGTCTACTCCCGGGGCCTTGTTTCGACTCAGGTCTTTCAGTGCTCCGTCAAACTCTTCACGCAGTATCGTATCTCCCATTTCATCTTCATCTACATCCTCTTCCATTTCCATAATTTTGTCCTCAACTACATCGCCCTTGTATAGACCCTCTATATACTCCTTCCACCTTTCTGCTTTCGCTTCTTTGCTTTGGACTGGGTTTCCATCTGAGCTCTTGATGTTCATACAAGTGGTTCTCTTATCTCCAAAGGTTCTTTAATTTTGCTGTAGGAAGTATCTATCTTACCCCTAGTGAGATAAGCCTCTACATCCTTACATTTGTCCTCTATCCATCCCTGCTTAGCCATTTTGCACTTCCTGTCGATCTCATTTTTGAGACGTTTGTATTCCTTTTTGCCTGCTTCATTTACTGCATTTTTATATTTTCTCCTTTCATCAATTAAATTCAATATTTCTTTTGTTACCCAAGGATTTCTACTAGCCCTCGTCTTTTTACCTACTTGATCTTCTGCTGCCTTCACTACTTCATCCCTCAAAGCTACCCATTCTTCTTCTACTGTATTTCCTTCCCTCATTCCTGTCAACTGTCCCCTTATGCTCTTCCTGAATCTCTGTACAACCTCTGGTTCTTTCAGTTTATCTAGGTCCCATATCCTTATATTCCCACCTTTTTGCAGTTTCTTCAGTTTTAATCTACAGGTCATAACCAATAGATTGTGGTCAGAGTCCACATCTGCCCCTGGAAATGTCCAACAGTTTAAAACCTGTTTCCTAAATCTCTGTCTTACCATTATATAATCTATCTGATACCTTTTAGTATCTCCAGGGTTCTTCCATGTGTACAACTTACAGTAAAGCTGCATGCCTCCGGGAAAAATTACGGCTATAGTTTCCCCTTGCTTTCAGCCGTACACAGTACCAGCACAGCAAGGCCGTTTTGGTTATTGTTACCAGGCCAGATCAGTCAATCATCCAGACTGTTGGTCCTGCAACTACTGAAAAGGCTGCTGTCCCTCTTCAGGAACCACACGTTTGTCTGGCCTCTCAACAGATACCCCTCCATTGTGGCTGTACCTATGGTACGGCTATCTGTATCGCTGAGGCACACAAGCCTCCCCACCAACGGCAAGGTCCATGGTTCATGGGGGGGAGATAGAAAAACGTATGCCGTACTGAATTTGCTACTGGAGAAGTGCACTCGGGTAACCCCTTCTGGACTGCACAGATGATTTCATATATAAGTGAGTCGACATCGGTCTTGGCTGTGCAGACCACTTACTGAACTGCAGTGGCTACAGGGGCCACCTGCCATGTCACACAGCCCTGTGCAAGCCACCTGCCACAGTGTGCTGGTTAAGCAACCTACAGATATGTGTATCAGAATTGGACTGCTTGAATTGCTACATCTGCTAAATGTAGTGGTTCAGCTGCCATTCATTTTTCGATTATTGAAACTCTACTGAGAATGTAGTTTTACTGACGACTTCAACATGTAGCTGGTCAACTATAACGTCTGTTCAAACAAAGCATTATTTTTGGTTGCAGATAAACAAGAGAGAGAATGTGGTTCAGGATCCCACGATGTTTGAGAACTGCAACGTAACTACAACAAAAGAATTCCTGAACTCGGTATGTTATCCATACCATAAAGTACAACTTGACTGGAGCAATGACAATGTCAGTATACTGTATTCAAAGCGTCGCTCGTCTTACGGTGAGAGCAACAAATCTGGATGTAGGCTGAGC
This sequence comes from Schistocerca gregaria, assembly GCF_023897955.1. NCBI lineage: Eukaryota > Metazoa > Arthropoda > Insecta > Orthoptera > Acrididae > Schistocerca > Schistocerca gregaria. The sequence goes on along the minus strand of NC_064930.1, from coordinate 122,595,642 downwards.
CAACAGAAGTATATTAGCATCAGTTCTCATCATTGATTGCTCAAGCCAAAACAAAGGTATCAAGACGTCCTATAGACAGTGTGGGTCAACAGCCACAACGCAACAGCACACGGGACCTGAACCACAGAATGTAGCAGATATAAAACTTTCAGGCAGACTCACTTCTTATGGACATGAGCCACCATGATGAGCTAGCTGCACAGATCGCCTGCTATGCTACACTGGTGTCGCTAGAAGAACTAGATACAGGTAGTTTTTCCACGAACAGAAATACAACAGCAGGTAGCAACAGCCTGTTGCACACACAAAAGTTTCAGACAGGCCTCACCTGTTACAGATACATATCATCATGCCACACACACTAGGTGATGGACTGCCACATCTGCCGGCTACACAGGCTGCCGGTTACATCGCGCTAGTTGCACAGGATGCCCGCAATGCCACACTGGCTGCACAGGGTGCAAACCGTGACACGCTGACTCTCCTGGCAGCCAGCCACACCGTGTGCGCTGAATGTCGTGCCACACTGGCCGAGCAGGCACTCTGCAAGTGGCCGAATGCCGTGTCATGCCATGCCATGCAGGCTGCACAGGCCACCCGAAGCACCACAGTCACCGTGATAGCACGGTCTGACCACTGCACCACACTTGATATACGAGCCACTCACCACGCAAGCTGCAAGAGTGACCCGCCACCCTGTGCTAGCTGTGTGGCTGTACGGGCCTCCCACTGCGCTGCAATGGCTGTGCGGGCCTACTGCTGTATAGTGCTGACTGTGCAGACAAATCGCCACACCGCACTGGTGAGTGGATGCCCACCACGCTGCGCTGTACTTCCTATACGAGTATACTGCTGGAAAGTGGTGGTGGTGGCGGTCGAACCACGACACCACATTTCAGGACACACCGCCCACTGCACTGAGATGGCTGAGAGACCTCACAGATTGCACGCCCACTCGCAGAGGTTGTAGATGCTGAGAAGACTGCCCAACTGGTGGACCGTGTATTCTGCGTGGTGTACTGGCCAGGCTGTGCTGCCAGCGCGGCACTCAGGTGGCTGTGAGAGCCGCCTGCTGCACAGGCCTATGGGCTCCATGGTCTGCCCACTTAGGCACTGGCTGTACAGGCCACCCACCACACTGGCTGTTCGTATCACCCATCATACCACCTGCATAGGCCATGTTCCCCACTATATCAGCTGTACAGGCCACAGCCACAACAGCTATGCGTCTCGCACGCCTCACCTCAATGGCTGCAACACTTCCTCTGGGAGTCCCCCCACAGTGACGTGTTTGCTATGCAGTCTGCCTACAATGTTGAACTGATGTGTCACTGTACGCGTTCTCTTGAGTCATATTATTTTTCTTTCATTTCTTTTCTTATATATAAGCTATATGTAAACTGAATGAGCCATAAACGAAAGACACCGCCAAAAGTAAATTAATGAGTTGTTTTGTGGCAAGGGTAATGTTTCGATACACCGTTAAATATATGTATGAAACAAAGTACGAAAAATGCTCTTCAATTTATTAATTCATGTATCTTCACCCTTTTGTTTTGGGAAGTGGCAGAATATGTATGTATGCTTGGATCTGTTCCTAAAAACGTGTATTTTAACCATTCATTAAAAGTATTATAAAAGTTATTAGAAAAGAAATATTTATTTGCACAGTTGTAAGTTCAACTCCTATCTGTTCATCATTCCACTCACCACGGAGATCCTGCATCAAGAAGTTCAGTGCGGACAACAATAATTAACGCCATATCTGGAGAAGTATTCCTGCATTGACATTGTCACACTCAAGACTAAACACAATGGAATTAAGGTGAAGTTAATAACTCAGACATGATAGCCATATATTGAAATTGATTTGCTTAAAATAAAAAATATAGTGCTTTGTATGTTTAAGAAATTATAGCCAGATAGACAATTTGAATTGTTGCAGTGGTTATTTGGTTCTGAACCCTACTGGAAGCAGTAGTACGTAATGCACATTATGTTTATTGACCTTGAATGTAATAATATTCGATCTCTGTTGATAATGGTATCATTTGAAATTCATCCAAGACTGTGTACAGATTCATACAGTACCTTCAAAATTTTCTCAGCATTTCTATCCAATCAATTTTTCCAATTATTCAAGCAATTATTAATCCATTTCAATATCCACATTCCTATTCAATGGCGACTGTGACAGGACAGCGCCAAGCAAAATATGGTCACACCTTTCAATAGTTGAGATAAAAACTTTTGAGATAAATGATTCATATTATTGTTATAAAGTACTAGTGAAACTTTCATTGTATTTGTTAGATGTCCACAAGATTGGAAATGATAAAACCATTGAAGGAGCAAATTAAAATTAAATTCAGCTTACAAAAGAGACAAACCAGGAATGCTGATTTCAGCAGTAAAGGTAGGAAGCTCCTGCACTGTGTGCTTATATGGCAGCACTTGGCACTCTTTCACTGAAAGTAGAAAATCTCTTTTCCTTCCAACTGATATCCTTTATGGAAAGTGCATTTCTACAGAAAAGACGAAAATTTGTACAAAGTCATTTAAATTATATAGGAGTGTGTCAGATAATAACCAGGTTCATTAGTGAAAACGCAGCTAACTCTGCTTTAATTGAAATGAAAGGATACAGGCAAAATTTCATTTTTCAAAAAATTTAGTCATAATTTTGTTAAAAACTATTCACAGTGGAGTCAAAGTAAGTGGCCATTGTTGAAAATTCATTACAAAATGCAATATGCCAAGATGTTGGAAATCTTAGTTTGGCAACAGTTGAAGGTAATGCGCCAAGTTGTAAACTGGCCGATGGTTACGAGAACAATCAGGTTAGCATCCCATTATCAATAAATGATGACACTGGAATTATAACTAGTCGTGATATCACTTATGACGCTCGATGAGACAATTTCTCTGTTCTCACAGCGAAACATTTATTCAAATAGTCAAACTTAAGGGCACGATAGCGAAAATTCCTTTGATTACTTGCTCACAGCACTGCAAACCCAAGAACAGAGAACAATTAAAAAAACAACATAAATACTAATGAGACACATAATTTGACACAACTCATGCAACAAATTGCACAACAGTTTACAAAACAACAGGGATTTTAGGAAAGTGTAACACAACAATGCAGCAATTCATAAAACAGCTGGCAAATATAGGACAACAGTTTACGCAGCAAAATCAGGCATTTACCAAGTTCAATATTAGTGTTAGTCAACAGTCCAGTAAGGTGAGCAAAATTATATGTACTGAATTATCTGATGAACTATCTGGGAAGTTGACAAACCTAGGTAAAGAACTAAAAGAAGAAATAATTACCGACATGTCCCGCAATATAAATATGTTAATGAAAGAGTATCATCCATATATGATAAACAGGAACAACTTGCATGTGAGTTACAAAACCTTAGTGAAACATATTCTCAAATTCAGGCGACGCAACCCCAAGTGGATCCGTTGGTAAAAAATGTGACGGACGCAATCAGTACTTACCCATAGAAGTACAAAAGTTAAGTCTATGAGTGGACTAGCTAAGTTTAGAGTCAAAATTCGCCAAAAAAAGGAGAGATAAGATATGTACAGCTGTAAAGGAAATAACTGAGAAGGCTGAAGCCAGGATGCCGGATAAGGGCAGCACCATTGTTGAAAAAATGGTGTCAAAGTGCAAAATTTATGTAGATACAGTAAAAGAAGCACGAAAAGAGAAAGAAAGTCAACTTCTGGCTAAAATAGATTCAGGTTTAAAGGAAGCAGAGGAAAGGTTATGAGGCAGTATTGCTAAAACTGCTGGCATTCCAAAACAACATTGGCAGAAAACAAACCCATGCTTTTAGAGAAGTTGGATACTTTCTCTGCTTATCCACAATACGTGACTAGCCCTTCGAAGGAAAATAGCGAAGGTCGCAGAATGCAACAACACTTGCTGGCAGCTGTACTGTTGAGCAGGTGCAGTTGACATGTGCTACCCCACAAGCGAACATAAACATGGCTGTCATGACATTTCGGCATGTTTTTCAACATTACTTGCAGATGAATGATTGCTTAGGCATCCTCAGTTTCAGTATTTATCTCTGAAGGGAAAACTGCACATCCTGTGGTCTTTATCAGAGGATTTCAAAATATTTTACCTTGCGCCTGGACTGAAGCCCAGAAAATTAGATCTGTTGTTGGATACACAGGGTGACGTTCTGCTATGGGCTACAGACGTTGCCACTACTATGAACAGAAAGAGCCTTTCTGGATAAATATTGGTCTGAGGCCATACAAGAGAGGCTCAGACGTGGAGTATTCAACTCAGATCTATTCAATAGCAAACATGGAAGCTTAAGGGGCTATTTTGAAAAATATTTGAATAAAACCAGGTACTGGACGAACCCTGTATCTGAATTAGACATGCAGTAAATTTAAAGAGCCATCTATCTTCCCATATTACGGAAAACATAATACCATTCCAGAATACGACACCAAATACTTTCTGTCTGTACTGGAGCCAAAAGATTTGATATACCAAGAGAGACCAGTGCAACCCAAGCCTAATAACACACAGACAGTTCCACAGGGATTTACAGACCAACAAGTGAACAACGGATTCGCAGTACAACATGAATGGCAACCTTACCCACACATATCTATGGTAACAGTTATGGTAATCACAACGGCAATGGCAAAAGCTGTAAATTCAAGGGTGGATGTAAAAGAAATGGACAAAGATTTAACAAAAACAATTGGCAAGTAGCATATAGCCAGACTGTACAATATTTACAGACACAAGCTACCAGCAATAATCGGCCGATCGCTTGGCAGACACAAAACAATAACAGACAGTCGAACAATCCGCAGACAGTGGTATTGGGCCAGCAAAGTAATGCACATCTGCCGAATAACATGCAAAAGCAAAGAGAATTTGAGTCAAGGGGCTCACGGGATACTAACTGGAGTAACCAAACACCTACAGTCTATGTAATAGAAGTTATGGCTAACCCAGCGACTGATGCCACCGTGATACCAGGAAACTTGAACCAGTCACAGTAGGCCCCAATTCTGTGACCTGGGAGAAGAGTGGCGCACAAGCTTGATCGACACTTGCTTCATCAGATATGACCAAGGTGGTGATGTGAAAGATGATCTGTATCAAAGTAAATGGGATACACAGGAAAACTTGACAAAGGGTAAGGTACAGGCCAAAATATTTGACCTTGATTTATCAATTATGCTTGACACTGGTGCTATGACTAATGGTGCTTCGAATTTCAAGTATTGCCGTTTCGACTGAACAGAAGTGCAGGTGTATTTATCTCTGCTCTGAACAAAGTACTAGGACCCATACTTTTGAGTAAGGTAACAGTATACGTTGATGACCTTTTAGTCACCACACCCACTTGGGCAGAACACTTAAGATTAATTGAACAATACTGAACCCCTTTTATGAACGTGGAGTGACAGCAAATCTCAAGAAATCTAATTTTGGACAAGGAAAACTAAAATTTTTAGAACACATAATCTCTTCAGAAGGCATCCTGCCAGATCCTAAAAAAATTGATAACATTAGGAACTGTCCTGTTCCTCAAAACAAAGGGGAATTAAAGACATAGTTAGACTTAGTCTCATTTTTCAGGAAATTTGTCCCTAAAAAACTTATGATCAGTGATGCTTTACTCAATCTTCTTCAGAAAAACAGGCTTTGGTTATGGGACAAGCAATGTCAAACCATTTTTCAGAACATCAAACAACCTTTATTAAATGCTAATATTTTGTATCAGACATGAAGAAGGATTTTTGCTTATGCGACGATGTATCTTCTCAAGGTTTGGGTGCATGCCTTTGTCAAATGGTATAAGAAGAGGAAAAACTCATCGATAAAGTAATTAGATTCGTCAGCCACACCTTATTCGAAGCTGAACGTTCATATTCAGTTGTGGAGCTGGAGGGGTTGGCTTTAATTTGGTACATTAAAAAGTTTGAATTTCCTTTGTGGTAAACACACAAAAGTGTGTTTTTTTGTTAACTTGTAAACTGGTACACCAACGTATAGCCAGGTGGTATATGTATATTCAAGAATCCGATTTTGAACTAATGTACATAAAAGGAAATCAGAACATAATAGATGATGCTCTTTCTCCATTACAACAAGGCTTAGGGCAATTTAACAATATTTTAGAGCAGGAAGGTGAAATAAGAGCTATGTTCATGGAAGACAAAGCACTCCAACCTATGTCCACATGTGTAAAAACATGTAGCAATTACAGCAGGAAGACACATACTGGAGTAACGTAAGAGCGAAACTTGTGAAAAATGGCGATGAAAAGTTAAAAACGTTTTTCACTGTTCACAGAGATGTTCTGTTCCATAGGAACCATCCTGAACAAGAACAATGGCATGTATGTTTGCCAGACAAATATGTGGATGATTTTATCTTGTACACAATACTTGGGGCCATTATGACACTGTGAAGTGCACTCACAAAATAAGTAAATATTGTTATTTCCCCAACTTTAGATGAAGAGTACTAGAGGTGGTAAGAAAGTGTATTGTCTGCCAGAAAAAAAACATTGTAACATCTTCAAACAGATTGTCCTATATCCCATTGTGGCTAAAGAAACCTCTGGAAAAGGTACCTTTGGCTGTGACTGTACCCAATCCCAGAGCTAAGGATGGCATAAAGTATCCAGTAGGTGTGTATGATGTTTTCACCAAATATGTAAAATTGTATGTTGTACAGAACATTACACACAGTTCAATTATAAGACAAATCAAAGAGGTTTGTTTTAGTACCCAATTTCATCATGAAGCATCCTCCATAGAAAGGATGTTTAAGGAATTTAGCAGGTTTTTCAGAACCTATGTACCTCATGAATGTCCGAGTGGACCGATTATGTCAGTCCCTTCTTACAAATTGTTAACAACCTTCCCCATACATCAACTGGATCTATACCAAATGAGCTTATGTTCGATTGCAAACAAGTAGACGAGTGGGAGCCCAGGCTGTGGCTAGGCAATGTCTCCGCAGTATCCTTTCTTTCAGGAGTGCTAGTTCTGCAAGGTTCGCAGAAGAGCTTCTGAAAAGTCTGGAAGGTAGGAGACGGATACTGGCAGAAGTAAAGCTGTGAGTACCGGACGTGAGTCGTGCTTCGGTAGCTCAGTTGGTAGAGCACTTGCCCGCGAAAGGCAAAGGTCCCGAGTTCGAGTCTCGGTCGGGCAAACAGTTTTAATCTGCCAGGAAGTTTCATATCAGCGCACACTCCGCTGCAGAGTGAAAATCTCATTCTGGAAACATCCCCCAGGCTGTGGCTAAGCCATGTCTCCACAGTATCCTTTCTTTCAGGAGTGCTAGTTCTGCAAGGTTTGCAGAAGAGCTTCTGTGAAGTTTGGAAGGTAGGAGACGGATACTGGCAGAAGTAAAGTTGTGAGTACCGGACGTGAGTCGTGCTTCGGTAGCTCAGTTGGTAGAGCACTTGCCCGCGAAAGGCAAAGGTCCCGAGTTAGAGTCTCGGTCGGGCAAACAGTTTTAATCTGCCAGGAAGTTTCATATCAGCGCACACTCCGCTGCAGAGTGAAAATCTCATTCTGGAAACATCCCCCAGGCTGTGGCTAAGCCATGTCTCCACAGTATCCTTTCTTTCAGGAGTGCTAGTTCTGCAAGGTTCGCAGAAGAGCTTCTGTAAAGTTTGGAAGGTAGGAGACGGATACTGGCAGAAGTAAAGCTGTGAGTACCGGACGTGATTCGTGCTTCGGTAGCTCAGTTGGTAGAGCACTTGCCCGCGAAAGGCAAAGGTCCCGAGTTAGAGTCTCGGTCGGGCACACAGTTTTAATCTGCCAGGAAGTTTCATATCAGCGCACACTCTGCTGCAGAGTGAAAATCTCATTCTGGAGACTTATATATGTGTCTCTTAAAAGAAGCTGACATGCTCATATAAATTGATGACCATTCAGGATAACTCCAATGGCCGAAAATAAAGGCTATGCCCATACCAGCCAGGATTATTGAACCTCAAAAAGGAATATAAGCTCAGCCACTGTGCACTTCTGTATGACATCAGGGCACAGTGGGGGGGGGGGGGGGCAGTTGTATTAAATTATATTATTTTTGTTTCTTTTCTTTTCTAATATGCTAGCTATGTAAACTGAATGAGCTAGGAACCAAAGACACGGCCAAAAGAAAATTAACAAGTTGTTTTGTAGCATGGATAATGTTTTGATTCATTGTAAATTTTCTGTATGAAACAAACTAAGAAATACACTCTTCAATTTATTTACTCATGTATCTTCACCCTTTTTTGTTTTCAGATGTGGTAGCTGAAACACCCCCCATCAAATTCTTACTGGATTTTGTGGAATTTATCGAAGCCGCCAAACAGTTTATTATTATGATTATATGACCATGTGCTTAATGGATGAAAGGCTATCGATTTTCCTGCTGTGGTTTCGGGGATATTTCAACCGAGTGCGGCTATTCTGAGACTGAATAGTGGAATGATTGAAAGTTTGTCTATTATTAAGGACCACACATGTTGCGATGTACAAACTGTATTGTATTTTCTATAATAACACACAAATACTGAGGCAGTTGCTACCTTCGCCTTACACCTCTAATCACAGTTATATCTTTTCATTGGTTGTTGATTTTCAGTACTTCGTCACAGGCAATGCCGATGGTTAACATTCCCAACAATCCTCACTGAAATCCATCGTTGTTGCTGGCCGACGCGGTTGATGCGAAACACGTAATTCGGCACTAGTCACTTTCTGTTTCATATCACTCGCGATTCGGAATTACTGAGGATCTACCCCACGACGAATACGGGGACGTGCTCACTCGTTGTACTCTGGTGAATTTACTCGACCACCATTCTCTCCTGTCTCTCGTGCACTACTTGTCACCCGACAGTCCCCAGTACTGCTCACACTCGACACTCGTCTCTGCCTTCTGCAGCGCTCGACAATCGATTCCTGTCTACTATCGACCTGGGCGTCAGATACTAGCATCTATGTTCGTGGGATCACGGATTCCTTACATAGCGTATAGACGTATGCTTAGGTTCGTTGTATCACCATTGCTAAAAATGTGTATTTTAACTGTTCAGTAAAAGTATTATAAAAAGTTATTAGAACAGGGATATTTATTTGTACAGTTATAAGTTCACCTCCTATCTGTTCCTCATTGCACTTGCCACTGAGATCCTGCATCAAGAGGTTCGGTGCAGACAACAATAATATTGCACTTGGTTTACTTCAATTAAAAATATTGTGCTTTGTGTGTTTAGGAACTTATAGCCAGATAGACAATTTCAATTGTTGCAGTGATTATTTGGTTCTGCACACAACTGGAAGCAGCAGTACATAATGCAAATTATGTTTATTGACCTTGAATGTAATGATATTCAAAGTCTGGTATCAGTTGAAGTTCGCCCAAGATTGTGCACAGATGCATAAATTACCTTCAAAATTTTCTCAACTATTCTTTCCAATTAATTTTTCCAATCACTCAAGCAATTATTAATCTATTTCCACTTCCACATTCATAGTCAGCGTGTAGCATACATATCTATATCAGGCCAGGTCTATGTAAAGCTGTCGCATGGCAGTCCCAGTCATGTTACTGTGATCAGTCTCTTCCCATATTGTGACTCAGCGAGTTATCCATGGAGCTCTGTGGGCAGCCCTCACGGCCTCCATTTGAGTGGCATCGCGACATCTGAATGCACCATACATTGAAGTTTCCCACAGGCCTCATCTAATAAAGATATGTGGCACCATGCTGTAGACACAATGTGAGTTGGAAAGGAAGAGAGAGAGAGAGAGAGAGAGAGACACAGTGAGATTGAGAGAGAGATAATCGATACCATGTACACTGTCGATTCTTGCATAGGTTAAAATTATCTGAGCTGTTTCACTAAAAGAACTCATATCATTTTGTATATGATGTATTATATTTCAGACTAAAATGTATAAAAAAGAAATTAATGTGTTAAATTAAATATGTACTATCAGTTAAAATTACTCTTCTCCTAAGAATAATTGAAGGCATACATAAAATTCATGTTATTAATTGCGCTATCAAATGCTAAGTATTAAATTTGTTTCTACACTCCTGGAAATTGAAATAAGAACACCGTGAATTCATTGTCCCAGGAAGGGGAAACTTTATTGACACATTCCTGGGGTCAGATACATCACATGATCACACTGACAGAACCACAGGCACATAGACACAGGCAACAGAGCATGCACCATGTCGGCACTAGTACAGTGTATATCCACCTTTCGCAGCAATGCAGGCTGCTATTCTCCCATGGAGACTATCGTAGAGATGCTGGATGTAGTCCTGTGGAACGGCTTGCCATGCCATTCCCACCTGGCGCCTCAGTTGGACCAGCGTTCGTGCTGTACGTGCCGACCGCCTGAGACGACGCTTCATCCAGTCCCAAACATGCTCAATGGGGGACAGATCCGGAGATCTTGCTGGCCAGGGTAGTTGACTTACACCTTCTAGAGCACGTTGGGTGGCACGGGATACATGCGGACGTGCATTGTCCTGTTGGAACAGCAAGTTCCCTTGCCGGTCTAGGAATGGTAGAACGATGGGTTCGATGACGGTCTGGATGTACCGTGAACTATTCAGTGTCCCCTCGACGATCACCAGAGGTGTACAGCGAGTGTAGGAGATCGCTCCCCACACCATGATGCCGGGTGTTGGCCCTGTGTGCCTCGGTCGTATGCAGTCCTGATTGTGGCGCTCACCTGCACGGCGCCAAACACGCATACGACCATCATTGGCACCAAGGCAGAAGCGACTCTCATCGCTGAAGACGACACGTCTCCATTCGTCCCTCCATTCACGCCTGTCACGACGCCACTGGAGGCGGGCTGCACGATGTTGGGGCGTGAGCGGAAGACGGCCTAACGGTGTGCGGGACCGTAGCCCAGCTTCATGGAGACGGTTGCGAATGGTCCTCGCCGATACCCCAGGAGCAACAGTGTCCCTAATTTTCTGGGAAGTGGCGGTGTGTCCCCTACGGCACTGCGTAGGATCCTACGGTCTTGGCGTGCATTCGTGCGTCGCTGCGGTCCGGTCCCAGGTCGACGGGCACGTGCACCTTCCGCCGACCACTGGCGACAACATCGATGTACTGTGGAGACCTCACGCCCCACGTGTTGAGCAATTCGGCGGTACGTCCACCCGGCGTCCCGCATTCCCACTATACGCCCTCGCTCAAAGTCCGTCAACTGCACATACGGTTCACGTCCACGCTGTCGCGGCATGCTACCAGTGTTAAAGACTGCGATGGAGCTCCGTATGCCACGGCAAACTGGCTGACACTGACGGCGGCGGTGCACAAATGCTGCGCAGCTAGCGCCATTGGAGGGCCAACACCGCGGTTCCTGCTGTGTCCGCTCTGCCGTGCGTGTGATCATTGCTTGTACAGCCCTCTCGCAGTGTCCGGAGCAAGTATGGTGGGTCTGACACACCGGTGTCAATGTGTTCTTTTTTCAATTTCCAGGAGTGTAGATTAATTTATGGAATAATAATATAAATTGGTAAAGATTCTTCTCCTGTCGAGAAAGTTTGTAAACGCTTTTGATTTGTAACCTCTTTGGAAAATGCAGAATGTAAGTAGTAGAATGTAAGTAGTAGAGGGCATGCCAAAGATGGAAATAGACTTTTTGTAAGTTTGTCAGCAAGAATGTAATTATGGATTTTTTGAACGTGTAAATAATAAAGTCGATGTGTTTTAGAAGAATGGGATTAAAGCCAGTGAAGCTAATTAATAATTATTTTCGACAGAGAGTAATGAGTTCGAGAATATAACTTTGTTTTTGCATATAGTTGAAAGCAGGAACAATGCCAAGTCCAAGATATATAAAAAGAGATGGCACAGCACTAGAACAAAACCAAAGAATAAACACATCGTAAATAACATTCTTCACAGAATAAACGCCAAAGTCCACTGTGCGATTTAGTTGTGTCATCAGGCGGTTCCTACACAGTCCCCCCCCCCCCCCCCTTTGTAGAAGGGATCCCTGGGCACATAAAGATACTTGCATTTTATAATTCAGCCCTCCCTAGAGCACTTCTCTGAGAACAGTGGGTCTTCCGGTCTGGTTTCCTGCTTCTTCCTTGGCTGGTTGCTCTCTGTGGGCAACACCTGTTCCTCATTACACTTGCCACCGAGATCTTGCAACAAGAGATTCGGTGCAGACAACAATAATTAACACTATTCCTGAATTGACATTTTCACACTCTTCGTCATATTGTGTAGGTGGCGGTTCTTCACTGGTGTCTTGATTTTCTTCGTCTGCTGGTGGCCACACGTGAGCGCCAGTTTAACTTTCTCAATGGAAACTGTTTGTCACTTCCCGTAACGATTTATCTGCAGCGTATGTTCATCTCCCGTGAGTACTTTATATGGCCCAGTATGTGGCGTCTGAAGAGGTGTTCGTGTGCAGCGCCCGTCCTCAACCACACACATCTACATCTACACTACATTTATACTCCGCAAGCCACCCAACGGTGTGTGGTGGAGGGCACTTTACGTGCCACTCTCATTACCTCCCTTTCCTGTTCCAGTCGCGTATGGTTCGCGGGAAGAACGACTACCGGAAAGCCTCTGTGCGCGCTCTAATCTCTCTAATTTTACATTCGTGATCTCCTCGGGAGGTATAAGTAGGGGGAAGCAATATATTCGACACCTCATCCAGAAATGCACCACCTCGAAACCTGGCGAGCAAGCTACACTGCGATGCAGAGCGCCTCTCTTGCAGAGTCTGCCACTTGAGTTTCTTAAACATCTCCGTAACGCTATCACGGTTACCAAATAACCCTGTGACGAAACGCGCCGCTCTTCTTTGGATCTTCTCTATCTCCTCCATCAACCTGATCTGGTCAACCTGATCTGGTACGGATCCCACACTGATGAGCAATACTCAAGTATAGGTCGAACGAGTGTTTTGTAAGCCACCTCCTTTGTTGATGGACTACATTTTCTAAGGACTCTCCCAATGAATCTCAACCTGGTACCCGTCTTACCAACAATTAATTTTATATTATCAATCCACTTCAATTCGTTCCATACGCAGACTCCCACATATTTTACAGAAGTAACTGCTACCAGTGTTTGTTCCGCTATCATATAATCATACAATAAAGGATCCTTCTTTCTATGTATTCGCAATACTTTACATTTGTCTATGTTAAGGATCAGTTCCCACTCCCTGCACCAATTGCCTATCCGCTGCAGATCTTCCTGCATTTCGCTACAATTTTCTAATGCTGCAACTTCTCTGTATACTACAGCATCATCCGCATGGAACTTCCGACACTATCTACTGGGTCATTTATATATATTGTGAAAAGCAATGGTCCCATAACACTCCCCTGTGGCACGCCAGAGGTTAGTTTAACGTCTGTAGACGTCTCTCTATTGATAACAACACGCTGTGTTCTGTTTGCTAAAAACTCTTCAATCCAGCCACACAGCTGGTCTGATATTCCGTAGACTCTTACTTTGTTTATCAGGCGACAGTGTGGAACTGTATCGAACGCCTTCCGGAAGTCAAGGAAAATAGCATCTACCTGGGAGCCTGTATCTAATATTTTCTGGGTCTCATGAACAAATAAAGCGAGTTGGGTCTCACACGATCGCTGTTTCCGGAATCCATGTTGACTCCTACAGAGTAATTTCTGGGTTTCCAAAAACGACATGATACGCAAGCAAAAAAGTAAATTTCGGGGTGGTTCATGTTGTCGATTACTACTACCTTGTCCTCTCGCAGTGGTATGCCCTCCGCCGAAACTTCGTATCCTAGAGACGTCACTTGCCGTGTTCGCAGTACGCGTTTAGATTTGTTAAATATCATTCCTTTCTGGTTTATGCGAGTGAACACTGGGGTCAGTTGCTTCTCGTGCGCTTCTGCCGTCGTTAATGAAAGTAATATGTCATCAAAATACGTGAAGCATCCTTTCAAGCGGCAACAACACTTCATCAATAAATCGTTGCCATGTTTGAGCTGCATTCTTTAACCCGAAATGCATTCATACATATTCGAATAAATGGAAAGGTGTGGAATGAAATTTTCGCTCTACAGCGGAGTGTTTGCTGATATGAAACGTCCTGGCAGATTAAAACTGTGTGCCGGACCGAGACTCGAACTCGGGACCTTTGCCTTTCGCGGGCAAGTGCTCTACCAACTGAGTTACCCAAGCACGACCCACGCCCCGTCCTCACCGCTTTACTTCTGCCAGTACCTCGTCTCCTACCTTCCAAACTTTAAAGAAGCTCTCCTGCGAACCTTTCAGAACTAGCCCTCCTGAAGGAAAGGATATTGCGGAGACATGGCTTAGCCACAGCCTGTGGATTGTTTCTAGAATGAAATTTTCACTCTACAGCGGAGTGTTTGCTGATATGAAACTTTGTGGCAGATTAAAACTGTTTGCCGGACCGAGACTCGAACTCGGGACCTTTGCCTTTCGCGGGCAAATGCTCTACCGACTGAGCTATCCAAGCACGACTCACGCTCCGTCCTCACAGCTTTAATTCCGCCAGTACCTCGTCTCCTACCTTCCGAACTTTACAGAAGCTCTCCTGCTAACCTTGCGTAACTGCCAGGAAGTTTCATATCAGCGCACACTCTGCTGTAGAGCGAAAATTTCATTCTAGAAACAACCCACAGGCTGTGGCTAAGCCATGTCTCCGCAATATCCTTTCTTTCAGGAGCGCTAGTTCTGCAAGGTTCGCAGGAGAACTTCTGTAATGTTTGGACGATAGGAGTCGATGTACTGGTGGAATTAAAGCTGTGAGGTCGGGGCGGGAGTCGTGCTTGGGTAGCTCAGTCGTTAGAGTACTTGCCCGCGAAAGGCAAAGGTACCGAGTTCGAGTCTCGGTCCAGCACACAGTTTTAATCTGCCAGGAACTTTCAAATGGAAAGGTGTTGTAACTGCTGTTTTTGATATGCCTTCTTCTGCGACTGGTATCTGGTGATAAGGTTTTTTACAATCAATAATACCAAAGATAGTTGCCACAGCTAATTGATTTGTGAAATCGCGAATATTAGGCACTGGGTAACGAATTGGTATAGTACGTGCATTTAACTTACCTCCGCCACACACGCCTCAGGTGGCTTGCGGGGTATGGATATAGATGTAGATGTAATCGCTGCATGGTCTCCACAACCCATCTTTTTTCTTTACCAAATGCATGGGTGACGCCCACGGGCTGTCGGATCTACGTATGACACCAGATGCTAGTAACGTCTCGAATTCTGCTTTTGCTGCCACGAACCGATCGGGTGCTAACCTGTGTGGACGTTGATGTATTGGCTCCCCAGGCATGGTGTAAATGAGTTGTACAGTTTTGTGACTTACTGCATATTTTTCTGCGACGGTGTTATCATTTATGGCTTGTGACACCGCATCACTGTTATGTTTGCCAGCGTGGTAAGTGTCACGTTCCGTGACGCCATCTACTGCCTCTTGATTTCTTTTAATCTGTGCATTAGCAAGATCTATGGTAACGTGCATGTCACAAAGAAAGACTGCACCCAATACCGCCTCTGCCAGAATGTAGGTCCACTGACAGCTTTGTGAGAAACCTAAAGTGACTTCGATTTTACGTCTGCCATGAGCGACTTATTTGCTGCGGTTAACTGCATCAATGGAGTGCCATCCGTTCCTTGATAGTCAGTAAAGGGGAGCACACTCACGTCGGAACCCGAGTCTGTTAGGTAGCAACGGATCGACATAAAGCCGTTTGGAGATGGTAAGAAAATTACTGGCGTTGCTCACCCGTCCGTAGTCTACGTCGACCTCGCCTCGTTGCTGCGGGCGCTCTGCTGTGCTAGCCCGCTGCGCCTACGGCCGGGATCGCTCGTGGCTGCCAACATGATGCTGCTCTGTCCGCGAAGCGTTCAGGCTACCAGCATACCCGTCCTCGTTGAATTTCGCCGTCGGCCTTGCTGCTTTCATTCTGCAACAATTGTGAGACCTGTTGCTGCTATAACGTCACCTGTCATGTTAGTTATTGCATTGGTTTGCTGACGTCCGTATGCCTGTTGCTGCTATCACTTCCGACGCAAATGCTTCCAAAGTTCCGACGGTGTCCTGTCACCTACAGCTTCTTCTTTAAGCGTTGATTCAACGCTTTACGCATTCTGCCCAGTAATACATCTTTCAACGCCGTGTGTGGTCGTTCTGCTGGATGCCGGAGTATTACACCTTCTACTGCGGTTGGTTGCTGCTCTAGCACCCAGCGCATTCACCATTATCGCAAACTTCATCTGCCCATCACGAATCTTGCTTAGGGCAATCTTCAGCTCAATCATTGCAAACCGTAGCTGCAGTTTGTCCGACAGGAACTGTTGTTGTTGTTGTGCTCTTCAGTTCTGAGACTAGTTTGATGCAGCTCTCCATGCTACTCTATCCTATGCAAGCTTCTTCATCTCCCAATACTTACTGAAACCTACATCCTTCTGAATCTGCATAGTCTATTCATCTCTTGGTCTCCCTCTACGATTTTTACCCTCCACGCTGCCCTCCAATGCTAAATTTGTGATCCCTCGATGCCTCAAAACATGTCCTACCAACCGGTCCCTTCTTTTTGTCAAGTTGTTCCACAAGCTCCTCTCTCCCCAATCCTATTCAATACCTCCTCATTAGTTATGTGATCTACCCATCTAATCTTCAGCATTCTTCTGTAGCACCACATTTCGAAAGCTTCTATTCTCTTCTTGTCCCAACTATCATCCACGTTTCAATTCCATACATGGCCACACTCCATACAAATACTTTCAGAAACGACTTCCTGACACTTAAATCTATACTCGATGTTAACAAATTTCTCTTCTTCAGAAACACTTTCCTTGCCATTGCCAGTCTACATTTTATATCATCTCTACTTCGACCATTATCAGTTATTTTACTCCCTAAATAGCAAAACTCCTTTACTACTTTAACTGTCTCATTTCCTAATCTAATTCACTCAGCATCACCCGACTTAATTCGACTACATTCCATTATCCTCGTTTTGCTTTTGTTGATGTTCATCTAATATCCTCCTTTCAAGACACTGTCCATTCCGCTCAACTGCTCTTCCAAGTCCTTTGCTGTCTCTGACAGAATTACAATGTCATCGGCGAACCTCAAAGTTTTTATTTCTTCTCCATGAATTTTAATACCTACTCCGAATTTTTCTTTTGTTTCCTTTACTGCTCGCTCAATATACAGATTGAATAACATCGGGGAGAGACTACAACCCTGTCTCACTCCCTTCCCAACCATTGCTTCGCTTTCATGCCCCTCGACTCTTATAACTGCCATCTGGTTTCTGTACAAATTGTAAATAGCCTTACGCTCCCTGTATTTTACCCCTGCCACCTTCAGAATTTGAAAGAGAGTATACGGTATTCGAATTTTTACGTGCTGCATGTCTTCGGTTGGTCTGTTGGTTTGTACGGCCACATGCATGTTTGACGTTGGAGTAATAATCGTCTCGAATGCTAACTTCAGTGCTTTAAGTTGCTAATGTATCTGTTCTTAAAGCTTCATGAGGTGCAGCTCTTCATTCCTCTGTGAATTTTCTGAACTCGCCGAATTCTCTTGTTTGTACATCGCAATTTTCTTTATCTTCAGTGTTTGGGGTCACCACTAAAGCCACTGAAGCTAATTAATAATAATTTTCGACAGAGAGTAATGAGTTGGAGACTGCAACTTTATTTTTGCATGTAGTTGAACAGAGGAACAATACCAAAGGCAAGGTATATAAAAAGAGATGCCATAGCGCTAGAACAAAACCAAAGAATAAACATGTCGTAAATAACATTCTTCACAGATAAACGCTGAAGCCCACTACGCGATATAAAAAATATTCATAGCACAAGCAACTCTTCATCAGTTATTTTTTCATCTTCAAGAACCCACAACGTTAAATCAAAATTTTCTGCAGTAAGAATATACTCCTACACGCAAAAGGTTTTGAGCCAGCATCGACAACAACGAGATAATCAAGAGAAGTAAAAAACTACTTCTTTTTTAATCTTACTCCTACCGAAGTTTTCAAAATTTGTGCAAAATGAGAATTTTAAATGGTGACATGTAGGAGGATAAGATTACAAGTCAATTGTGATCTGTTGACTGATAACGAAGTTTTGTCTGTTGCAGAAGAAGAAAGAACAATAATTCATGTCAGTTGCAGTTATAAAACTCCAGTCATCTCAAGAAAGAAGACTAGAGAGCAGCCCAACAAAGTCGTATCAATAGTGACAAGAATTTCGTATGATATCAACAATAACGGACCGGATGAATTGAAAGAGGACTTGAAAACTACGATGAAGCACATCAGAAAAGGTAAGTGCAAACTATTTGTGAAGTTAATGTTTTTGGTGGACTCGTGTGATTGCTAGGAAAATGAATAGAGACGAGGGTAGTGATGTAGATGTGAAAGCTGTAGGATCCAGCCAAGACATGTTAGAGCCAAGTGAAAGTGTAGAAAGCAAAAAAACAGTTAAAACTGAAGTTGATTCTGGCAAAACTGAGTGCAGTCACTGATAAGTTAACAGAAATACGAACTGAAAACAATGATAAAATGGACAGGGTACAATACCAAATAGACCAACTTAGTATTAAGGTTTTGGAACTAAACAATGGTTTGTCAGATGGATTAAAAAGTATGAATTAAAATGACGATGTCTTAGAAAATAAATGTATTGTTTTCGAAAATGAGTAGTTGCACAATTTTCGCAGCAGTAGAAGAATGTTAATGATGTCAGGGATCAACAGCAGCTTGTAGAGGAAAAAATGGAACAGAACTGTAGTAGTTTAGGTCAAAAAATTTTAAATGTTGAAAGCAGTATGCTAACTAATGGAAACGTTTTAGATAAAAAATGTCAGTAGTTCAGGAAAATTGCGTTCACAATAATCAATATTCAAATAATGTTATTGCGTGGTCCAATAGTTTTCCATTAGACAATTTACACCCAGTGGATTTTCTACACCACCGTAGAGATAGTTTTGTGTCACGCACATGTGAAGACCAAAAGATTAAATTTCTGAAAAGATGTCTTGCATATTAAGCTGTGTATTGGGTAAATCTAAATTTAAGTCAGTAGGAAACATGCCAAAGTTTCGAAAAAAGTTGGTTAAAGAAAATTTGGTCAGAAGCTGAACAAGGGAGGATTAAAAGTGAATTTCTGAATGATCCAAATTATAGGAATAGGGACGGTAGACTGATAGAGCTCTGTAAGACTCAACTTAAGAAATTAGCAAACCTTGACAGCCCATTTAACGAAATGACATTAATTGATGCATTAAAAAGGAGGTTACCAGAAATGTTGCAGTGAGATTTAGTACAAAGACCTGACGACTGACTAAAACAATTTTTACGATATTTAGACAGGCTGGATAGGGCAGTAGAAAGTAGCGTGTACCATAGTAATCGAAATGATAGATACTATCGAAGACAGTGCTGCCAAACCAAAGTTACTAAACACAGCCTTCCGAAATACCTTCACAAAATAAGACAAAGTAAATATTTCAGAATTCGAATCGAGAACAGCTGCCAACATGAGTAACCAAAAAGTAAATATCCTCGGAGTAGTGAAGCAACTTAAATCACTTATTAAAAGCAAGTCTTCTGGTCCATACTCTATACCAATTAGGCTCCATTCAGAGTATGCTGATGCATTAGCTCCATACTTAACAATCATATACAACCGTTCACTAGACGAAAGATCTGTACTGAAAGGCTGAAAAGTTACACAGGTCACACCAATATTCAAGAAAGCTAGTAGGAGTAATCCGCTAAACTATAGGCCCATATCGCTAACGCCGATATACAGCAGCATTTTGGAACATATATTGTATTCAACCATTATGAATTACCTCGAAGAAAACAGTCTGTTGACACACAGTCAACATGGGTTTGGAAAACATCGTTCCTATGAAACACAACTAGTTCTTTATACACATGAAGTGTTGAGTGCTATTGACAAGGGATTTCAGATCGGTCCATATTTCCGGAAGGCTTTTCACATGGTACCACACAAGCAGCTCAAAGTGAAATTGCGTGCTTATGGAATACCGTCTCAGTTATGTGACTGGATTTGTGATTTCCTGTCAGAGAGGTCACAGTTCGTAGTAACTGACGGAAAGTCTTGGAGTAAAACAAAAGTGATTTCTGGCGTTCCCCAAGGTAGTGTTATAGTCCCTTTGCTGTTCCTTATCTATATAACCTATTTGGGAGACAATCTGAACAGCCGTCTTCGATTGTTTGCAGATGACGCTGTCGTTTATTGACTAATAGTCATCAGAAGATCAAAACAAACTACAAAACGATATAGAATAGATTCCTCAATGGTTCAAAAAGTGGCAGTTGACCCTAAATAACGAAAAGTGTGAGATAATCCACGTGAGTGGTAAAAGGAACTCGTTAAACTCTGGTACACGATAAAGTAGTCTAATCTAAAAGGCGGAAGTTCAACTAAATAAGTAGGTATTACAATTACGAACAACTTAACCCTTAACCGGAATCGATATTTTGACAAACATAACTGGAATTGTGGGTCCAAAAATTCAACATAATCCCCATAAAATATATAATTCATATGTAAATATGTAATGATTGTATTAAAATAAGTTTTGTTTCAAACATAAATCAACTTTTATTCAGCTAAACTTTTTCATAGTATTATGTTTTAATCTTTAAGTCCTACATCTTATATTTTACAAGAATTTCTAGTACCTTACTTTGGAATGCTACATAATTACAAAAGAGGCTTAGATTAAAAAACCTAGTTATAGCATGGGGTTTCTCATAACTTCCACTTAACATAAATAGGGATTCTTTATGCCATCACTCAGAAACAAAAATAATGACAACGAAACTTGGAAGTCTCCAAATGTTATCTATAACAGTACCTGAATTAACAATGGCACTTGGTACACAACACTTTTTTTCTGCAAGTCGTTTACAAATGAATTTAAGGCATCTGTCACATTTTTGTGAGTGTTTGCTGTCAGTTTTAGGACCACAGAAATAACATCTTCCTCGTTTTCATGAGCCACTTTGATTGCAAGATGAATTTTCTAGTCGTATGTCGTTTTGTGGTTCATCAGCTGCCCCTAGAAAATTATCAATTCTACTCTTCAAGTCTACTGAAAATGAAGAATTATTCATCTGCCTTATCAAATTCAGTCCAATTTATTTTATGTAATGATTACGTTTCATACGTTTTCCACTATTTGATGCTTTCCATAATATGAATCCATTTGCACACGCAATATTCAATATTGCTGAAAAAATGACACATGGCCATCGTTGCGTTCGTCTAGAGACTGAATAATTGACGCATTTCTGATCGAATGTATCTACTCCACCTTTTGTTCTGTTGTAAAATTCAATTATCTCAGGTTTTCCACTGTTTTCACTGACTGAATTGATCATGGTGCATTGATGAGATTACCACTACACTTCGATTCTTTTTTGGGACATAAGATACCAATGTTTTACCCTTCACAAAATCAAATAACGTAGATCCTACTGCCTGCCGTTTATTGGCTAAAAATTCTGGTGGTATTTCCCTTTTATTTTTGCGCATCGATCCAACATAGGTCAAACCATTTTCAATCAGTTTGTCAACCAACTCCACAGAAGAGAACCAGTTATCGGCAGCTATACTTCTGTTTGTTCCAAATAAAGTTTCTGCAAGCTGCAGTACATTCTGTGTTGGAACTGAGAGTTGGCTTGTTTTATTAGTGATAGCTTTACCCGTACAGATAAAAGCATTGTATAAATAGTGTGTTTTAGCGTCGCAAAGGCACATAATCTTGATGTCATATTTTAGCAGGCTTCGATTTCATATAAACCCTGAAAAAACATTTCCCTCTAAAAGGGCAGAGCATTTCATCAAGTGTCAAATATTCTTGGCAGCTATAGTTTTGCTGACAGTTCCGAATGAAATTTCCAAATATTTCTGAGAGAAGACCAGCGCTATCATTAGTTCTTCTTGCTTCCCTAGAATTCACATCATCAAATCTCAAAGCAGATAACAGGAACATAAATCGCTTTAACTACCTCGTTATTCTGAATATATCTCGCCCAGTTCTATCAATTGCCCATAAAACTTTCTATATCTTCACTGCCAGATTTGAATACACCTGATAATAGCAACAACCCAAAGAATGCTTTCATTTCCATAATACTCACATGGTTAGTGTAGGCAGCATTAGTTTTATAACTTTCCGAATATTCTGTTATTTTCTGATCAGTGTGAGTGCAAATAATTGCGAACATTTCATCTGATATCAGCAACTGCCGTGATTCAACTGGTGACATGTTCCGTTTTTCACGAGCTGTACCAATCAGACCAGCCAGGTAAATGATGATGTTGTGGCTTCTGACTCTGGACCTAGCTGGTGGACGAGTATAGCACTTAAACCGATTTTTGCCACAAAAATATGAGCTACTTGACAGCCAGCTATCTCTCTCTCTCTACTGAATCATCAGATGATATCACATGAATCAGAAGAAATTTCTTGTTGTGTATTTTCATCGT
This sequence comes from Schistocerca gregaria, assembly GCF_023897955.1. Taxonomy (NCBI): domain Eukaryota; kingdom Metazoa; phylum Arthropoda; class Insecta; order Orthoptera; family Acrididae; genus Schistocerca; species Schistocerca gregaria. The sequence continues at coordinate 122,573,082 of NC_064930.1, read as the reverse complement.
CACTTATTTTCTCTTCATCACAAGGTTGAAAATCACTTGTAGATTCTGAGTCTGAATAATTTTCGTCTAATAATAGTTCACAGATTTATTTTTCACTGAGGCCCCGCTGCATTGTGGCAATAAAGTGCCTGAAACACCACAAAATAAATCGGTATACACTGACTTCGAAAAATCCGGTATCTGGAATCGCGGGTCAAATTGGACCCAGCGATGGCACTTACCTTCACTTCTAGTAAATTTCAAGCAGCGAGCTCCCAGCCCCTGGTGCACCTCACAATGTGCTGAGATTACACTGTCGCGCGAAACAGGAACTCCGCGCGTTTCCATTGTTAGGCGGTTTTATTGTTGTCGGTGGGTCCAAAATGGCGCACGATTCCGATTAAGGGTTAAATTGGAAGGAACACATAGAAAACGTTGCGCGGAAGGCTAATCAAAGATTCCGTTTTATTGGCAGGACACTTAGAAACAGGCCTACTAAGGAGACTTCCTAGACGGCCGGTGTTACCGAGCGGTTCTAGGCCCTTCTGTCTGGAACCGCGCGACCGCTACGGTCGCAGGTTTGAATCCTGCCTCGGGCATGGATATATGTGATGTCCTTAATGGTTCAAATGGCTCTGAGCACTATGGGACTTAACATCTGTCGTCATCAGTCCCCTAGAACTTAGAACTACTTAAACCTAACTAACCTAAGGACATCAAACACATCCATACCCGAGGCAGGATTCGAACTTGCGACCGTAGCAGTCACGCGGTTCCAGACTGAGGCGCCTAGAACCGCACGGCCACAACGGGCGGCTGATGTCCTTAGTTAGGTTTAAGTAGTTCTACGTTCTAGGGGACTGATGACCTCAGATGTTAAGTCCCATAGTGCTCAGTGCCATTTGAGACTTCCTCCACTGTGCTTGTCCGTCCTCTTTTAGAATACTGCTGCACAGTGTGGGATCCTTACCAGATAGGACTGGTGGAGTACATCGAAAAAGTTCAAAGAAGGGCAGTACGTTTTGTATTATCGCGAAATGTGGGAGACAGTGTCACAGAGGTGATACAGGATTTGGGGTGAACATATTTAAAAGAAAGGCGTTTTTCGTTGCGACAGAATCTTCTCACGAAATTGCAGTCACCAACTTTCTCCTCTGTATGCGAAAATATTTTGATGACACCGACCTACATAGGGAGGAACGATCACCACGATAAAATAAGGGAAATCAGAGCTCGTACGGAAAGATATAGGTGTTCATTCTCTCCGCGTGCTGTACGAGATTGGAATCATATAGAATTGTGAAGGTGGTTCGATGAACCCTCCGCCAAGCACTTAAATGTGATTTGCGGAGTATCCATGTAGATGTAGATAGAGGTCACAATGGTAAAAACTACAAAAATAGAGATGGTGGTAACTTTAATCATGTTCAACATGGCAATAGAGACAGGATTTTTGAACCTTAGCAGAACAGGAATAATGGGGGTAACCATGGGCAATATAATAGAAGAAACAATCATACAGGCAGTTATTTGGGAAATGGTGGTCTGCCTCAATGAAGGTCCACAGTTTTGGGCAGAGGAGACGCAAGTAGTGCAGGACCCCCAATTTACACATAAATTTAGACAATAATAATAGTATTAATCATGTAGCACACGTATCTGAAGTTAATCAGAAGGAACACCAGAATTCTCATTTATCTTTTGATCAAAAGTTTTGAAATACTTTGTTTGATTATGATGGTGTAGATACTAATCACAAACCAGAATTTGAGAGTAATGAGAATTTTGATATAGTAGGTACTAATGATTTCTTCTCATGGTTATTGATATATGTGAAACAGTTAATAACTGTATTGGATCTGAATTAGGTGGTGTTTATGGTGTAGATGTGAATGGCAGCTGTGAAATGACTAAGGCTGGTGAGTCTGAGACTGGTGGCTTATTGCAAATTAATGTAGGTGTAGCATGTGACTTTGATACTGATGAGAATTGTGTTGTTAATGATGTTATTGATGTAGTTTTGGAAGAAGATGATGATGATGACGATGATGACTAATTTCAGGTTTTTGTGGAGTTTAGGAATAATGATGCGTCAGAGTTGTTTGTGAATACAGGTAAGGTAAGTGATGTTTGTGATGATGTAAGTGAGAGTCTTGGAGTACCAGTCCAGTCAAAGCAGTTTTTCATTAATGTCATGCAGAGTAATGATCCAAACAGTACAGGTGAGTTATCTGTAAGCTTAGAGAATAAAGGTGAAAACTTTTTGAAATTTGTTTGGGACCATATTGATGCTCATGTAGATAAATGTGCATTCTGGAATAAGTTAGCAGTGGTTAGTCAAAATTTGTGTCCAAATTATTGGAATGAAGTGAAAGAAAATCTAAGTAGGAAATGTAATTTTGACAGTAATATACTTTGTGTTCCTTCTGTAATAAGTGATGTTAAATGTGCTGTAGAACCCATTCAGTGTGTTAAATCTTTACATGTTAACATGTGTAGCCAAAGTAATGCTATGATACTAGTAAAGTTGATAAAAGCCTCCAAAAACAGCGTAGATGTAGCATTTGATGAAATTGAAAGTGATCTTTTACATGAAGTGTCTAATAACAGAGATATTCATTCAGACTCTGGATGTCCTTACATTAAGATTATGATTGATCACTGGGAAGGAAACTGTGAACATTGATGCTTAATGATCCCCAGTTTCGAAGAAAATATAATTCTCGGTATGGGTTAATAGTGAAAGTTAAGGCTCGTTTTGGATGGAATGCTAAAGAATTACTTATTTTGGAAACTAGAAGTAATACTTATGTGAAAACTAATTTCTGCATCTTTAACTGTGGGAAAAGTTGTAACTATTTGCAAAACTTTGTGATCCAAGGTAAGTACCAGGTGTTTGATGATGATATAGATTTTGATGAGACCGAGGATCAGGATTTTGAAAGTGCAGTGGAGTCTAAAGTAAATTAAACTACAACTGCTAATGACATAAATAGAAATGTGTTATTGGAGTTTATAAATGTGTTTAGCGAAAAACCAGACAGAGTGAAGGGCTATCAGTGCATACTTTACCTTAAAGATCATCAAACTTTCTTTCTCAAGCCATATAATATACAATTTTCATGGATGAAAGATGAAGAGAAAGCAATTGAGAAAATGGAACATGGGGTGTAATAGAGAGAAATCGGGGTGGTTACAATAATCCTTTAGTTGTGGTAAGGAAAAGAAATGGTGGAGAGATAATTGTTTCAGAGTCTAGGCAACTTAATAAATTTCTTATCAGAGAGAATGACCATTCTGAGAACTTGGACGAGCTGTTACACAAATTTGATTATGTAAAATACATGAGAAGTTTAGACTTGACCTGTGCATTTCACCAGATCCCACCTGAAATTAATTGTGGAAAGTATTCAGCATTTTTGTATGGAGGTAAGTGTTTTCAATATTTTGTGGTGTCACTTGGGCTAACTCTTGAGAGGTCTGGATTCTGTTGTGAGAAGTGAAGTGAGTTAAGTTCGTAATTAATTGTGCATTTTGATGACATTTTGGCTGCTGAAAAGATTTGGGAACAACATTTGAATGTGTTAAGAGATGTGTTTTCAAAATTAGAATCAGGAGGCATAACTTTGAAAACAGGTAAGTGTAAATTTGGTGTGGAAGAAGTCAAATTTTTAGGACATGTTATATCTGAAAATGGAATTGCACCTGATAAATAGAATCTTGATGCTATTGCTTATTTTTCCCCACCTCACAATAAAAAATGGCTTAAATCATGTTTTGGGTTAACTGGATCTTATAGAAAATTTTGTAGCGGCCAAGCTTTGAATGCACCATGCTTGTGTGAACTTTTGAAGAATACCATTTGGGACTGGAATCAGGACTGTCAAGATGCTTTTGGTGAGATCAAATGGCAGTTGTGTCCAAGTCAGATATTGTTCAGACCAGATTTGTTTCTTCCCTTTTGTATTATGACAGAAAGTAGTGATGTTGAATTGGGTGCTCATTTATTTCAGGAGGGTTGATGGTGTTATTGAGCATAGTTCTCTTGCATTTGCTATTAGAGTGTTGCAGAAACATGAAAAGACATACACTGTTACAGGGAAAGAACTTTAGGCTGTACATTGGGCATTCAACAAATTTAAAAATTATTTACTAGGTTACAAAGTCATCATCTATACTGACCACAAAGTATTACGTTATCTTCAGGTGTGTAAACTGTACCATAACAGAATTACTCATTGGGCCTTGTTTCTACAGCAGTTTAACAATAAAATCATATACATTAAGGGCACAGACAATGCAGTTGCTGATGCTTTGTCAAGGCTATCTTTAGCAAGTTCCATGTTTCATATGTTTATTTATTAGCTGTTCAGCATGTTTACCACGCAATTGGCTTCGTCAAATACATTTTACATATTTCATAAAAGTATAGTTGTTACTAATTTTTACATTATAAATTATGCATACATATACATACATCTTTTTAGTAGTTAGTAATTTGTACATTTTACTCACATCATAAGTTTACGTATACATAAATACGTAGCCTTCTTACTAATCAGACAATTTCAGTAATAATCATTATACAGTTTATGTTCAAGAATTAACTGTACAGTTTTACAAATTTAGTTAATGACAGTTACATTATTTCATGTTTTATATGTTCCTTCCAAGTTACTTCCAAGATATTCTTCAACTGAGCAGTATGCTTTATTTTTAATACCTCCTTAAATTTAAAGAGGGTGAGGGTTTTGAGTGATTGTGGCAGTTTATTATATAATTTTAGACTTAGGTGTTTGTGACTGTTGTGTGTCAGTGACAGCCTAGAATACAGTATATCAAGCATGCAGTTATTTCGAGTGCTGTGCAAATGTAAATTCATTATCTATGTTAATTGTTGTATATTTTCTCTTATGTATGTCAAGCAGTTATACATATAGAGACTTTGGAGGGTCATTATGTTTAATATGCTGAAATGCTCCTTATGGGTTTCTCTTGGACCCAGTCCTTGTATACACCTAATTGCTTTTTTTTTTTGCCATTTGAATACACAGTTTGTGCCTGGTGAATTACCCCATAACAGAATCTCATATTGAAGCTGTAAATGAAAGAATGCATAGTATCAAAGCATCGATAAACTTTTACTGATAGAATATCTTAGTTTATACAGCAGGAATATCAAGCAAGCAAGTTTGCCTGTCAGATAGTTTATATGGTCATCCCATGAGAGCCTTTGGCCTATTTTAGTCCCAATAGTTTGACACTTTGATTCTCTTCTTTCCATACCTCTAGATTAAAATAAATTTCCTCCATTTTTGTGTTGTTTATACATAACCCGTTAGCAATACGCCACACCCTACATTTTTCAAATAGGTCATTATGTTTGTTTACCATCTCTTGCATACTCTCACCTTTCTTAATTTTCATTAGATATGACCTTTCGTTGTTCACATACACTAACTTTTGCCTGTTACTTAGGTATGACTTAATCAAATTAAGTGGTTTGTCTGCAGTACCATAATATTACAATTTTTGTACATTTATCTTGTGTGATACTGAATCAAATGCTTCGCTTAGGTCTACTAGTGTAGCACAGATGGTCAGTTTCCTTTCAAAAGCATTGTGGCTTTCAGTTACCAGGCTTCCATTAGTTCTAAATCCAAACTGGCTGTCATTAAGTGATTTATTGTTCTCAAAATACATGTAGATCTATGTGTGTGAGCAGCTCTCTATGATTTTGCCTGGTATAGGGACAGTTGCTATTGGTCTATAGTTATCTGGCATTTTCCTGTCACCCTTTTTGTATATGGGGAGTGTAACCGTAATTTTAAGGCAATCAGATAAAATTCCATCATCAAGGCTTTTATTTACAAGGTAGAGTAAAGGAGTTCTAATTTCCTTAATTATAGTCTTTATTACAAAGTTACTGAATCCATAGTAGTCTTCTGTACTAGAGTTGTTCCACTTGTTTACAGAGTTATTTATATCAATAGCAATTATTCTACTCCATTTAAATCTTTTATCTGTTTTATTCTGTGATTGCGAAAGGAAAGCTTCTGCATCAGCTAAATCGTTGTTTTTTGGTACATGGGTATTTACAGAATTTATGAAGTGTTCATTGGGAGTGTTGCAATTAATTGGGTTACTGATTTCTTCCTTTCGCATGTTTATCTCACTTTTAACTATGTTCCAGGCAGTTTTACATTTGTTTTTAGAATTTAAAACTTACTTCTCATTTGTTTTCATTTTTACTGCTTCAATTTCAGATTTGTATATTTTTCTTGAGTTTATATATCTATTCTTGTTTTCGTGACTGCCTTCAGTTTTGTCCTTCAGCATCAGTAGAAGGATTCTAATTTTCTTTATGAATCATCTAACAACTTTCGAGAAGGAGAAAAGGAGTTTAAAATTATGTACTTGAAAGGTGTGAAAGAGGAAAATGAGATCTTGAAAATTTGCAGTAGGTATCAAAATCATGATCAAAATTGGAAATTGGTTAAGAGCATGTTGGGTATGGAAGAAGGACAAAAGACAGAACAGTATTATAAGGTACACAAGAGTGTTTTATTCAGGAGACATAAGTCTGACTCACAGGATTGGAAACTACGTTGCCAGAACAGTCTATTGATACTTTAATTACTTATATACATGAGAGTTTTGGTCATTGTGGAACAAGCAGACACACACAATAGAGTCAGGAAAATATCTATTTTTATAACATAGGAAGAAGAGTCAAGAATAAGATTGTCAGCTGTGACAGATGTCAAAGAGTGAAGGTAAGTAACAAAACAAGTAGAGGCCAAATGCAAAATATACTGCTTAATAGTAATCTTGACCTCATGTCTATGGATGTTTATGATCCTTCACCTAAGTCTAAGAATAGATTTTGTTCTGTTTTCGTGGTGCTTGATGTATTTTGGAAGTTCATAAAGTTGTTTCCTCTTAAGAAAGCCACCAGTAAGCAAATTATCTCTAAGTTTGAAAACACTTATTTTCATCAGGTGGGCATCCCTAAAACAATTTTATCTGGTATTCTAACCTCGGTGTATCATCCTTTGACTAACCCTGCAGAAAGATATGAGAGAGATTGGAAGACCATAAAGAACATATTGTAGTAAAAATCATACCAGTTGGATAGATTATGTCAATGACTTTGAAGATATTATGAATAGCTTACAAAATTGTTCAAAAGGTTTTTCACCATTTGAAATCATGTTTCATTGCAGATCAGCAAACTTTATTTGTCAAAACGTTGATTTTCCACCATGTAAAATTCTGTCTCCACAAGTGTGGAAAGAATATGTTATGGAGCTGATGGAAAAACAGGGGGACAGGAGAAAGAAGAGACATGATGGTAAAGGTGTATGAGAGTGTGTGTAAACCTTTTTTATTGCATTTAACTCTTTCATACATGAATACTTTTCAATCACACCTGACGTAAATCCCATATCATCGACTATGAAAAATATCCAAGGAGAATATATCTCGTGTGATGCAAAGGAGGTATTGAACAGCATATTTAGTACACAAAATAATGTTTCAGGATTTGATGTGAGTGCTAGACAGGTAATTACTTATCCGTTTTAGCGTGTGATGAGAACTCTATGGAGGAAGCTGAAAGATGTCGTCGGATCCACTCCCCACACTCTTGTATGGCTGTGCTATGCTGGACCAGTTATCTTGTGAGAGATGCTGGGTAATGTACTCGACCACCAATCGACTGGGATGTGTGTTGTGTCTAATATTTGTGAATTGTTAGCCAAGACTGCTAAAGACAGTGTTATTCAGCATTAATGCATGTTTTTTTTATTGGGGGACTGACTCTCCAATCATTATATAACTTTAAATCAGTATGTATTTTTTATTAATTGTAAATAAATCTTCTAGGTCTTTGTGTTTGTAGGTTCGTGTGGAAGGCATTTCCTAATACTGACAATATAATAAGATGTACACATGTCTAGATGTATACAGGGTTATAAATACACAATCAACTAGGGATAATGCAGGAGTAGGTTTAATAATGAACAAAAATTAGGAGTGTGGGTAAGCTACTACAAACAGCATAGTGAAAGCATTACTGCGGCCAACATGAAAATGAAGCCCACAACTAATGCAGTAGTACACGTTTATATGCCAAATATCTCCGCAGATGGCAAAGAGATTGATGAAATATATTGTGAGATAAAAGAAATTATTCAGATAGTAAAGGGAAACGAAAATGTAATAGTCATGGGCGACAGGAAATCGATCATAGACAAAGGAAGTGAAGAAAACATAGTAGGTGAATATGGAATGTGGGTAAGGAATGAAAGAGGAAGCCGCCTGGTACAATTTTGCACAGGTCATAACTTAATCATTGCTAACACTTGGTTCAAGAATCTTGAAAGAAGGTTGTATGCATGGGAGAGGCTTGGAGATACTGGAGGTTTCAGACAGATTATATAATGGTAAGATAGAGATTTAGGAACCAGGTTTTAAATCGTAAGACATTTACAGGGCCAGATGTGGGCTCTGACCACAATCTATTGGTTATGAACTGTTGATTAAAACTGAAGAAATTGCAAAAAGGTGGGAATTTAAGGAGATGGGACCTGGATAAACTGAAAGAACCAGAGGTTGTACAGGGTTTCAGGGAGAGCATAAGGGAACAATTGAGAGGAATGGGGGAAAGAAATACAGTAGAAGAAGAATGGGTAGCTTTGAGGGATGAAGTAGTGAAGGCAGCAGACGATCAAGTAGTTAAAAAGACGAGGGCTAGTAGAAATCCTTGGGTAACAGAAGATATATTGAATTTAATTGATGAAATGAGAAAATATAAAAACACAGTAAACGAAGCAGGCAAAAAGGAATACAAACGTCTCAAAAATGAGATTGAAAGGAAATGCAAAATGGCTAAACAAGGATGGCTGGACGACAAATGTAAGGATGTAGAGAACCACTCATATGAATATCAAGAGCTATGATGGAAACCCAGTTTTAAGCAATGAATAGAAAGGTGGGAGGATTATATAGAGGGTCTATATAAGAACCATGTACTCAAGGACAATAATATGGAAATGGAAGAGGAAGTAAATGAAGATGAAATGGGAGATATGATACTGTGTGAAGAGTTTGACAGAGCATTGAAAGACCTAAGAAGACAATATTCCATTAGAACTACTAATAGCCTTGGGAGAACCAGCTCTGACAACACACTACCATCTGGTGAGGAAGGTGTATATGAGACAGGCGAAACACCCTCAGACTTCAAGAAGGATTTAATAATTCCAATCCCAAAGAAAGCAGGTGTTCACAGATGTGAAAGTTACTGAACTATCAGTTTAATAAGTCATGGTTGCAGCATACTAACAAGAATTCTTTACAGATGAATGTAAAAACTAGTAGAAGCCGACTTTGGGAAGATCAGTTTGGATTACTTAGAAATGTTGGAACACGTGAGCCAATACTGACCCTATGACTTATCTTAGAGATAGACTAAGCAAAGGCAAACCTACATTTATAGAATTTGTAGATTTGTGATGGACATTATTTCTGCTGGGGTAGTGAGGGTCAAATTCATATTATGGAAGTTACTTGAAATGTCTGATCTGAGGTATTCCATAGCAGCATCTACAGAACCTGACAACCCCATCTTTCAGTAACAGTTATATAATGTTTGTTAAAAAGGTCTGCAGCACTATACACATTTGTCACCAATTTATCATTTACTCTTAATGCTATTTGTCCCTCTTCAAGCCTAGTTCTACTGGTCACCTCCTTTACTATATCCCATATTGTCTTTATTTTGTTATCTGATATGAGCATCTTTTCCTTGTAATATATTTGTTTTGATGTCTTTAATATTTTGCAGTATTTCTTTTAATGTGCTACAGCATCAACACCAGAACTGTTTCAGATTGACAGACACAGTTTTCTTTTTGTTTTACAAGATGCCCCTATTCCTTGAGTAGTCCTTAGCTTCTTTGCAAACTTCGCTCTAATCTTGGTTGGTTTAGGGAGAAAACAGTGTTCAAATAAGGTAAGCACTTATATTTTTCATTCATGCCATTAGCACTGTAAACATCAGTCCACTGAAAGTCTCTGAGCAGTGTCCTAAAATAATCAATTTTTGGCTTATTGATTACCCTCTTGAGCTCAGATTTAACAGATTTATATCCTGTTCAGTATTAACATTTAACAGAAGGAATTGCGTGTCATAGTCTGAGAGGCCATTGACTATTGGTTTTGTAATATAATTTTGTTCATTGGACTTTTCTATATAGATATTACCAATGGCTGTTTGTGAGTGGCAACTTTACAGTGGGAATGAAGTTGAATGATTGTGTTACTAACTCAAATAAGTTCTTATTAGGAAAGTCTGTTCATGTTGACGTAATAAGCTAGAATTATATATTTTTTGGTTTCTTTCTCAAACTGAATGTTTGCCCAGTCCTAACCTCTCTTAAAATTTGGTTTCTTTCTGACCTCCCTACCCTAAAAAAGGGCCTTTTCTGAACCGAATAACCACTGGTTTTTTATCACTCATGACCGTGCTTCCTCCCTTTAACTTTCCTGCTATTTTCCCAGTCAGTTTACCCTTCCCTTTCCTGTTGAGGTGAAGGCCATGCCTAGTATAATCCCACCTATTGAGAGAATCGACAGGAACCACACCAATGTGTGACCCTGCACATGACTCCAAATTAACTCTCTTGACAGAAGAGTTTAAATGAGGTCGGTCATGGCGACCAAGTACAGATAGAAGCTCAGAACTAGTATGCTTTGATGCCGATGCAACCTTTGCTAGGTCACACTCTATACTGTAGCCAGGATCTCTGTCAATACTATTACCTGCCCCACCCACTATAACCACAGTGTCTTCCTCAGTGAAATCTTTGCAAAGTGATCCTAAATCCTATGTCACCTGCTGCAGATCAGCACTAGGTTTAAAAAATTGGTGACCTGGTATTCTGATCCTAGTTCATCCTCCAAGAGCTGGCCAACACCTCTTCCATGGGAACTACCTAACAACTACAATTTCTTTCTCTTTTCTGATTTCCCTACATTCTTACTTTTCAATTTGCTGCTGAAAGTTTGTTGTACCCAGTCTACACCTGTAAATTCTCGAGGCTCACCAACTTCTAACTGAAGCAACAGGTCAAATCTGTCAATACTATTACCTGCCCCACCCACTATAACCACGGTGTCTTCCTCAGTGAAATCTTTGCAAAGTGATCCTAAATCCTACGTCACCTGCTGCAGATCAGCACTAGGTTTAAAAAAAATGGGTGACCTGGTATTCTGATCCTAGTTCATCTTCCAAAAGTTGGCCAACACCTCTTCCATGGGAACTACCTAACAACTACACTTTCTTTCTCTTTTCTGATTTCCCTACATTCTTACTTTTCAATTTGCTGCTGAAAGTTTGTTGTGCCCAGTCTACACCTGCAAATTCTCGAGGCTCACCAACTTCTAACTGAAGCAACAGGTCAAATCTGTTTTCCACATTCACCACGAAGCTGTCAGACAAAGTTCTAGGCCTGTTCCTCCTGTTGCCTGTTGCCACTTCCCATCTCTCTTTACCCTTCTCCCTCCTTAACCTATCACATCTCCCCTGGCCTTGTCTAACTCAGACTGCAGGGCGGCAATTTTCCCCTCCTGTTCTAGTATCTTCCTATCTCTACTATATATCCTACAAAATCACTGATGACTCTCATCTACTTCCCCTGTTCCCACGCCAGTACAGTCAATCACACGGAAAAAACTACAGCTCCCATGACACCAAAGCCCCGACCTAACAATTCTACGGCAAGTCAAGCACTTTTCACTCATTAAAAACGTAATAGTTTATTGGGAATAAGTCTGTTAAATTATAGATAAACACGAAAATATAGTTCCACAAATTTGGCAACTGTGTGTAAACAAAAAAAAAAGTGTACAGTTCTTGAAACAACAGCTTAAAGTTTACTTTACTTTCCGGAAATTAGAGTTAAATAATAAAGAGGTGAGCCACAGTTAAATTGCTGGAGAGAGGAAAGAACAACTAAACAAAATTCTATAGATTTGCTGCTGCAAAACATAAACGGAAAATACGACTGTACGATCATTTCGCGGTTTCTGCTATATTACATAAAGAAAAATGAAACATTTAATGGTACGTTTAAAAGGCACACTAATACATCTATTTACCACGTAATCCGTACTAAGCTATATATTTTATAATCTAAAATGACTTACCTTTACGAGAAATCCAAAACTCGAGCTAGTCACCTGGCTGCAGCGCTGCCATTCATATGATTCTGTCCGCGATGTATTATATTTTGGGCTAAAATGTATAAAAATAAATTATTGTGGCACAATTGATATGTGCTAACAGTTAAAATTACTCTTCTTAAAAGGACTATTGAAATTAAAAAAATTTATGGCACACTTTAAAATTCATATTATTAATTGCGCAACCAAACACTAATTATTAAATTTGTTTCTAGGTTTATTTATGCCGCCCCCCACCGCCCCGTCCGTCTCTTTCTCTCGAAAACCGGTGCTCTGGTCTAGCAAAGAGTCTCGAATTAAATTAAAGTTGTTGTAGTACAAGACAATAAGTAGATAAAAAAATGGTAACTATGAAGCCGTCCTTCTAGGCACTTCAGTCTGGAACCGAGTGACCGCTGCGGTCGCAGGTTCGAATCCTGCCTCGGGCATGTTTAGTTAGGTTTAAGTAGTTCTAAGTTCTAGGGGACTGATGACCATAGATGTTAAGTCCCATAGTGCTCAGAGCCATTTTTTTTATGAAGCCGTCTTTATCCACACAAAACACATGTGAATAACACAGGTATTTGTACGCTCTGAAGAGCTAGTGCGTCATACTCCCCGAGAGGAGCTTACAGGGGCGCCGGTTACCGCTGGTGGGGTGTAACCGCTAATACCTTACACTATTACACAGTGTATTAACAATTATATTACATATTACAGAATAAAGGACGGAGTTGCTCCCGATATTGAAGCCTCAGGAGTCAGGGCAAACCAAAACCTAAGAAATACCGACTCATGCTGTTCCTCCCAGCACCCGCTAGCTTACGCTGCTTAACTCCCGCCTGCGGAAGCCCAGTTGTAGGAGCTGGCGGGCAGGTGTAGGTGGCCAAAGTCCAACTCCAGTTCAGGGTCGCTGTCTCGAGCTGTAAGCTGCTGGGTGCGGGTCGGAGAGCGCCGACAGCACGCCGCACGGACAGGAGGTCAAACTTCGCCGCCTTCTGCCGGTGACACCAGTCTGCGACGAGGTGGTCGCCGAGGATTTACGCATCGATGACATGCGCCAAGCCGTCCTTTGACGCTACGGTGTCAGGCTTGCGGACTCCCTGTGGCGCTCGGACCCTCGTCAGGTCAGCCCGCGCGCCACGGATTTCCCCACCGCGTCTCGGCGCCGCATCCGGGCTGGGCTGGTGAGCGGGCAACCCTGGGCGAGACGAGGTTCGCGGTCTCGACGGCGTTGCAGACATCTTGCCCCAGTCTCGCCCGCTACTCCCTGCGCGCTTCAGATGGTAATGCGTTGATCCGCGTGCGGATGCACGCCACTTAGTCGCGGGCCGACAGGGAGCGACTGGTGTCCTCGACCCAGCTGTGTTGGCCCGATGTCCTGGCCGACGACGAGAGGGCTTCCCCGTCGAAGGTAATATGCAGGCGCGCCGCCCACATCTCTCCGGCCTTCGAAGCCGATTGCAGCAGGTGAGGTGTCGTTCCAGCGCCACCACTTCGTGCCGTGCCTCACCCAGGTCTGCGTCGGTGGTGGAGTGCTCGAGCTGTAACAGCGTGAACAGCCTGCCCCGCCTCAAGGTTGGCCCCATCCAGCGGGCAGATGGAGTCTATAACGATACGTTTACGTAATGTGTATACATAAACATACAGTTATAAATGTCCCCGTTCGTAGTCACTACTTACAACAGTATGTAGCTATAATCAGCGTTGGAAGTACACTCCTGGAAATTGAAATAAGAACACCGCGAATTCATTGTCCCAGGAAGGGGAAACTTTATTGACACATTCCTGGGGTCAGATACATCACATGATCACACTGACAGAACCACAGGCACATAGACACAGGCAACAGAGCATGCACAATGTCGGCACTAGTACAGTGTATATCCACCTTTCGCAGCAATGCAGGCTGCTATTCTCCCATGGAGACGACCGTAGAGATGCTGGATGTAGTCCTGTGGAACGGCTTGCCATGCCATTTCCACCTGGCGCCTCAGTTGGACCAGCATTCGTGCTGGACGTGCAGACTGTGTGAGATGACGCTTCATCGAATCCCAAACATGCTCAATGGGGGACAGATCCGGAGATCTTGCTGGCCTGGGTAGTTGACTTACACCTTCTAGAGCACGTTGGGTGGCACGGGATACATGCGGACGTGCATTGTCCTGTTGGAACAGCAGGTTCCCTTGCCGGTCTAGGAATGGTAGAACGATGGGTACGATGACGGTCTGGATGCACCGTGAACAATTCAGTGTCCCCTCGACGATCACCAGAGGTGTACGGCCAGTGTAGGAGATCGCTCCCCACACCATGATGCCGGGTGTTGGCCCTGTGTGCCTCGGTCGTATGCAGTCCTGATTGTGGCGCTCACCTGCACGGCGCCAAACACGCATACGACCATCATTGGCACCAAGGCAGAAGCGACTCTCATCGCTGAAGACGACACGTCTCCATTTGTCCCTCCATTCACGCCTGTCGCGACACCACTGGAGGCGGGCTGCACGATGTTGGGGCGTGAGCGGAAGACGGCCTAACGGTGTGCGGGACCGTAGCCCAGCTTCATGGAGACGGTTGCGAATGGTCCTCGCCGATACCCCAGGAGCAACAGTGTCCCTAATTTGCTGGGAAGTGGCGGTGCGGTCCCCTACGGCACTGCGTAGGATCCTACGGTCTTGGCGTGCATCCGTGCGTCACTGAGGTCTGGTGCCAGGTCGACGGGCACGTGCACCTTCCGCCGACCACTGGCGACAACATCGATGTACTGTGGAGACCTCACGCCCCACGTGTTGAGCAATTCGGCGGTACGTCCACCCGGCCTCCCACATGCCCACTATACGCCCTCGCTCAAAGTCCGTCAACTGCACATACGGTTCACGTCCACGCTGTCGCGGCATCCTACCAGTGTTAAAGACTGCGATGGAGCTCCATATGCCACGGCAAACTGGCTGACACTGACGGCGGCGATGCACAAATGCTGCGCAGCTAGCGCCATTCGACGGCCAACATCGCGGTTCCTGGTGTGTCCGCTGTGCCGTGCGTGTGATCGTTGCTTGTACAGCCCTCTCGCAGTGTCCGGAGCAAGTATGGTGGGTCTGACACACCGGTGTCAATGTGTTCTTTTTTCCATTTCCAGAAGTGTATATACCGTGTGCGGCTGTTTCTTGTTGGATCGTCTGATCAGTCAGAAGCTGCATTGCAGAGGAGAGTAAATGCCTATTCAAACTATAATTATTTTTGGATAGCTCAACATGAATTTCCTAAGGGACCGTAGCTTATCACGCATTTACCAGTAGAATGTGGCGCGGAGAAAATATTTCGCCGCATACAACTTCCGTCTGATTTCGACGAAAGAATTCGTGACTGTGAATTCTCTATTTGGCAGAAACATAAAGAAAATTAAATAACTTCATTAAGAAGTGAGACATACATTCTATATTAAATAAATAGTCCATACACCAGTTCCATTTAACTCTGAATTTATGGCTATTAATAGATCAACTTACACTACAATGAAGAATTTTAACATGGATGCCGTTTTGACTGGCACTTCTCTTCTCGTAATGACAATAATTCCTTTGACGTTTTCACATACACGTCGCACAATTAATCTACTGCTACGCAGTATTGCACTTTTAGTATTACACTTTTACTTTATACTAAAATAATATTATTTTTAACGATAATAATACGACGGCAAGACATGCGCGTCCGACACAAGTTACAAGAGACAAGACAAGAATGAGTAACTGTTCATCGATAATATCTCGTACATCAAAAAAATGTGTAAAAGTGTTCTTCTTCTGTCCGTTTTTTGCGCCGCGGTTTTCAAAGTCAATAACTCGCTGCATCTCTGACGGCACTTCGACAATAAACAAGTTACGTCACAGGCTGTTCACCTTTTACATTCTCGCAACATTATTTGCTAACTGTAGCTGTTGCCGAGCGACTGGTCAATTAGTGAATGATTTAAAATGATAAGGCAATCACATAATGTTACAAATCCCAAGGCCCCCATGGGGGCCCAAGGGGGTATCTGCTGGGAGGCGGAACCATCTCCTCACCGCAGCCCGAACGCAGTTGTCCGTGGCCTGGGGTTGCTGGGGTTGTCTGCACAGGTCACCCACCATGCCTCGCAAGCTACACGGGTCACCCGACATGCCTCGCAAGCTGCACGGGGGACCCACCATGCCTCGCAAGCTACATGGGTCACCCGCCATGCCGCACAAACTGTGTGGGCCACCCACAATGTTGGATAAGCTGAGAGGTCTGCCAGAAAGATACAGGAACTGCATGGCCCACTATCCACACTATGTGAGCTGTGTAGGCTGACCAACAAGCAACACGAGTTGTGTGGGCTGCCCGCTGTGCCAAGCAAGTTGCGCAGGCTGCCCACCACAATTACATTCAGCCTACACAGCAGTGCATGCTGTCCACGCAACTTCCACAATGGGACACGCTCCGCCTGCCACGCTCCTTCGAGCCACATGGGCGTGCCACAGCAGCCCACGAGCTGCAGCGGCTGGCCTTCACGGCCGTCTTGCCGGATTTGAGATCAGTTGAATTGTATTGTCGTTTTTGGAAACCCAGAATCTACTCTCTAGGGATCAACATGCATTCCGGAAACAGCATCGTGTGACACCCAACTCGCTTTATTTTGTCATGACTCCCAGAAATTATTAGATACAGGCTCCCAGGTAGATGCTATTTTCCTAGACTTCCGGAAGGCGTTCGATACAGTTCTGCACTGTCGCCTTATAAACAAAGTAAGAGCCTACGGAATATCAGACCAGCTGTGTGGCTGGATTGAAGAGTTTTCAGCAAACAGAACACAGCATCTTGTTATCAATGGAGAGACGTCTACAGACGTTAAAGTAACCTCTGGCGTGCCACAGGGGAGTGTTATGGGACCATTGCTTTTCACAATATACACTCCTGGACATTGAAATAAGAACACCGTGAATTCATTGTCCCAGGAAGGGGAAAATTTATTGATACATTCCTGGGGTCACATACATCACATGATCATACTGACAGAACCACAGGCACATAGACACAGGCAACAGAGCATGCACAATGTCGGCACTAGTACAGTGTATATCCACCTTTTGCAGCAATGCAGGCTACTATTCTCCTATGGAGACGCTCGTAGAGATGCTGGATGTAGTCCTGTGGAACGGCTTGCCATGCCATTTCCACCTGGCGCCTCAGTTGGACCAGCGTTCGTGCTGGACGTGCAGACTGTGTGAGACGACGCTTCATCCAGTCCCAAACATGCTCAATGGGGGAGAGATCCGGAGATCTTGCTGGCCAGGGTAGTTGACTTACACCTTCTAGAGCACGTTGGGTGACACGGGATACATGCGGACGTGCATTGTCCTGTTGGAACAGCAAGTTCCCTTGCCGGTCTAGGAATGGTAGAACGATGGGTTCGATGACGGTTTGTCCGCTGTGCCGTGCGTGTGATCATTGCTTGTACAGCCCTCTCGCAGTGTCCGGAGCAAGTATGGTGGGTCTGACACACCGGTGTCAATGTGTTCTTTTTTCCATTTCCAGGAGTGTATATAAATGACCTAGTAGATAATGTCGGAAATTCCATGCGGCTTTTCGCAGATAATGCTGTAGTATACAGAGAAGTTGCAGCAGTAGAAAATTGCAGCGAAATGCAGGAAGATCTTCAGCGGATAGGCATTTGGTGCAGGTAGTGGCAACTGACCCTTAACATAAGACAAATGTAATGTTTTGCGAATACATAGAAAGAAGGATCCTTTATTGTATGATTATATGATAGTGGAACAAACACTGGTAGCCGTTACTTCTGTTAAATATCTGGGAGTATGCGTGCGGAACGATTTGAAGTGGAATGAGCATATAAAATTAATTGTTGGTAAGGCGGGTACCAGGTTGAGATTCATTGGGAGAGTCCTTAGAAAATGTAGTCCATCAACAAAGGAGGTGGCTTACATAACACTCGTTCGACCTATACTTGAGTATTGCTCATCAGTGTGGGATCCGTTCCAGATCGGGTTGACGGAGGAGATAGAGAAGATCCAAAGAAGAGCGGCGCGTTTCGCCACATGGTTATTTGGTAAGCGTGATAGCGTTATGGAGATGTTTAGCAAACTCAAGTGGGAGACTCTGCAAGAGAGGCGCTCTGCATCGCGGTGTAGCTTGCTCGCCAGGTTTCGAGAGGGTGCGTTTCTGGATGAGGTATCGAATGTATTGATTCTCCCGAGATCACGAATGTAAAATGAGAGAGACTCGAGCGCGCACGGAGGCTTTCAGACAGTCGTTCTTCTCGCGAACTATATGCGACTGGAGCAGAAAAGGGGGGTAAAGATAGTGGCACGTAAAGTGCCCTCCGCCACACACCGTTGGGTGGCTTGCGGAGTATGAATGTAGATGTAGATGTAGATGTATTACGGTGCCCGTGTAGCCTTCAAAGTGGGTTGTGTCACCCACAGCACCATCTAAGGTGAACACGCTACCTATCGTGCCTTGACAGCTGCGCATGCCACCTATACTGACGTGCAAGCTGTACGGGCGCCAACCGTGACACACAGATTGTGCAGTCCACCAGCCACACCGTGTAGGTTTCACAGGCCACCTGAGTGGCTGTGAGATATGTGTGAGCCGCTTGCCACGATTAAATTCAATTGAAAAGTACTACGCCACCTGTGCAGCCTGCAGAATTGGGCATGGTTATGACTAATGGTGAATCTTATGCAGTGTTTCGTTGCACCAAAAGATATAAAGGAGAAGTAATATTTCATTCCACAGCTGAAGCTGTTTTGTGTTGTGTGGTCTTCAGTTTGAAGACTGGTTTGATGCAGCTCTCCATTCTGTTCTACCCTGTGCAACCCTCTTCATCCCCAAATAACTACTGTTGCCTGCAACCTTATGAATATGCTTACTGTATTCGTCTCGTGGTCTCCCTCTACGATTTTTACTCCCCACACTTCCCTCCAATACTAAATTGGTGATCTCTTGACGTTTCAGAATATGTTCTATCAACTGATCCCTTCTTTTGGTCGAGTTGTGCCACAAATTTCTTGTCTCCCCAATTCAATTCAGTACCTCTTCATCAGTTATCTGATCAACCTATCTAACCTTGACATTTTTCTGTAGGACTACATTCTGAAACTTCTATTCTATTTTTGTCTAAACTGTTTATTGTCCATGTTTCATTTCCATACATGGCAACACTCCAGACAAATACCTTCAGAAAAGACTTCCTAACACTTGAATCTACATTCAATGTTAACAAATTTCTCTTCTTCAGAAAAGATTTTCGTGCCGTTGCCACTCTCCATTTTATATGCTCTCTACTTTGGCCATAATCAGTTATTTTGCTGCCTGTATACATTAACTCAGCAATTATTTTAAGTGCCTCATTTCCTAATCTCATTCCCTCAGCATCCCCTCATTTAAGTTGACTACATTCCATTATCTTTATTTTGCTTTTATTGATGTTAATCTTATATCCTGCTTCGAAGTCCATTCTCCATTCTATTCAACCACTCTTCCAAGTCATGCGCTGTCTTGACAAAATTACAATGTCATTGGCTGACCTAAAAGTATTTTTTCTTTTCCTTCAAGTTTAAATCCAGCCCTCTCTCTCTCTCTCTCTCTCTCTCTCTCTCTCTCTCTCTCTCTCTCTCTCTCTCCTTTTTTTTACTGCTTGTTCGTACTTATTGAATAGCATTGGGGGTAGGCTACAACCATGTTCCACACCTTTCTCAACTATTTCTTCCCTTTCATGCCACTCAATTCTTACAACTGCCGTCTGGTTTCTATACAGGTTTTAAATAATGTTTCACTCCCTGTATTTGCACTATCATATCTCCCATCTCCCTTCCATCTACATCGTCTTCCCTTTCTATGCTCTTGCCTCCAAGTTCATCTCCTTTATACAGATTCTCTATACACTCC
The DNA here is from genome assembly GCF_023897955.1 of Schistocerca gregaria. Classification (NCBI taxonomy): domain Eukaryota; kingdom Metazoa; phylum Arthropoda; class Insecta; order Orthoptera; family Acrididae; genus Schistocerca; species Schistocerca gregaria. Next base: position 122,552,946 of record NC_064930.1, on the reverse strand, counting down.
TTCCACCTATCAGCTTTCCTTTCTTTGCTTAGGACTCGTTTTCCATCTGGGCCCTTGATATTCATACAGATGCTTTTCTTTTCCTCAAAAGACCCTCTAATTTTCCTGTGGGCAGTATCTATATTCCCCCCTATTGAAATACACATCTAAATCCTTATATTTGTCCTCTAGCCAGTTCTGCTTAGCCATTTTGCACTTCCTGTCAGTCTCATTGTTTAAATGTTTGTATTCTCTTTGGCCTGCTTCATATGCTGCAGTTTTGTATTTTTTTCCTTTCATCAGTTACATTCAATATCACCTGTGTTATCCAAGGATTTCTATTTGGTTTTGTCTGTTTACCTATTTGATCCTCTACTGCCATCACTATTGCACCTTGTAAAGCCACCCACTCGTCTTCTACTATATTCTTTTCCCCTGTTCTAGTCAGCTGCTGCCTAACCCTTCTCCTGAAACTCAACAACTCCTGGTTCTTTCAACATATCCAGGTCCCATCTCTTTAATTTCCTACCTTTTTTAATTTCTTCAGTTTTAATCTACAGCTCATTATCATAAGTCATGGTCAGAGTCCACATCTGCCCCTGGAAATGTCTTACAATTTAAGACCTGGTTACTAAATTTCGGTCTAACCATTATATAATCAATCTGAAACCTTCCATTATCTCCCGGTCTCTACCATGCATAAAACCGTCTTTTATCAAACAATGGAAAATCCAGGATGGAATGTAACAATATTATGAGAAGGAAAGTTGTTACTCACCATATAGCAGAGCTGCATACCCCATGTATTCACATGACCAGAAGTCTTATTCCTCCTACCACTGAACTTCACTAATTCCCATTACGTCTAACTTCAACCTACCAATTTCGCTTTTTAAATTTTCTAATCTACCTGCCCAATTAAGTGCTCTAACATTCCACACTCTGATCCATAGAATGCTAGTTCTGTTTCTCCTGATAATGACATCCTCCTGAGTAGTCTTCACCCAGAGGTCCAAATCGAGGACCATTTTACCTCAGGAATATTTTACCCGAGAGAGTGCTATTATGATTTAGCCATACAGTAAAGCTGCACGTCTTGGAGAAAAATTGTGATTGTAATCCCCCTTCACTTTTAGCTATTCACAGTACTGACATAGCAAGGCCGTTTTGGTTGATGTTACAAGGTCAGATCGGTCAATCACCTGGATTGCTGTCCCTCTTCAGGAACTACAGGTTTGCCTGGCCTCTCAGCAGATACCTCTCTGTTGTGGTTGCACCTACGATACAGCTACCTGGATCGCTGAGATACACAAGCCATCCCGCTGATGGCAAGGTCCATGGTTCATGTGGAGGGAGGGGGAATTTGTTTAACAAATGCAAAAAGTATTGTGAGCACATTTAATTTGATGTTTACTGTTTTGATTCTCAGCAGCTGAAAGAAGTAGAACTGATTCCAAATTCCTGATATGATCTACAGAAGTTTATTTTATTCCGAATGCTTTGAATTTAAAAAGATGTCTGAAGGTCAGCTAAAACCACTGCAAGAGAGTCATACATTTCAACAGAAGTAGAAATGCCTACATTCTCAGCTTGTAGTTTTTTCAGTACCTTGACAAATTGCAGAAGTCATGAAAGCTACCTCAATACTGCTTAACTTTCTAAGACCTTCAGCTTTGCATATAACTCTACCACTCTCGTTTTTTGAAATTGTTCTTAATGCACAAAACATGCCTTTCCAATTTCATTCAATTCTTATAAGCGTCCTCACATGCACACCATTGTGTTGTAGAAAGACTTCAGTGTCATACTCACAGAGTCAAAAAATGTTTACAAGGCGTGCCGTTTGCCTGTAGAACTCGAAAAAGAAGTTGTGTATACCTTGAATTAACTTAAAAAACCGTACTGCAGCTGTTCATCATTGTGTAGATCGTAGGCCAAATATATTCAGTGTGTGACACGAACATGGAATGAAGCACATTGGTGAGTTTTGGTCATTGTCTCTGGCTTGCACCAGACATGTTGGTTGTCTTGTCATATGACTGGCCTCTACAGTTGTGAAATTTCAGGACATGTAGTCCTAAAAAATTCAAAACTGCTCTAGAATTCTCCTCCTCAGTGTGACCTGCATTTTTTTATAAAACACAGGAATCTTTCAACTGAGAGCCCATTTTCATTTACATGTCTCATTACTATACTTAACTGGTAGTTCTGGGGTATACCTGGTGTAGAATTTGCTATGATTGAAAAAATGTAGATTACATATGTGGATTACATATTTCTTGGGTGACTGGCCTCCCCATAAGACGTATTAAATCTTCAGAAGTTGATGGTGAGAAATATGAAGTAAATCCTCTTCCAGAGTTTAGAAACCTTGCTCTATGGTAATCCAAAAAAGAAACATACTCTGCAGTTAATTCCAGAAACATCACGAAAACTTGATTTTTCACAGAGCCAAACACCTATTCATCTCCACCAAATACTAGTCCCCTAGAAGCTAGCATTTTAACTATAGAAACAACTATACTTAGCACATTTTTTCAATATGTTCATGCTTGGTGAGCAACTATTTGTAAGTTCTATTCATCTCATTTCCTCTACTTTTCTATTTTTCTGCGGGTGGTAGAATTTTCGTGTTCAACTTCTTCGGTTCCAGCATGGCTCTAATTACTGAAACCAGATGTTGCAAATTGAGATGCATCACCAAATTACTTTACAACATGTACAAAACAATTATCCTCGGCTAGGACAATACACAAGATTTCACGGTTGATAATTTTCCTGTTCACCAAACACCTCTTAAGAAATTTTTTGCTGAAAAACCCCTGAGTTCTGTCGAAGTATCACCACAAAGACATGGAAAAATCAGCATTTTTGTTTTCATTTATACCAGTTTTAACCAAATAATCCAGTGACTGTTTTCCCAATAAAATGGATCATTGCTAGGAATAGGAAAATTCATGCTTTAGAGTATGTAGATTCTTGAGATCCTTCCAGAACTTTGGAACTTCCACATTCTGTTTGCCGTTTACAACATTAATTTCCTGTGGACTTACAGAGCTACAGAGTTCATTGTTACTGCTCTGAACTGCAACTTCACCTGAGTGCTCAGATCCACACATGAACTGAAGGAGAGAAAAAAAAACTATATTGGACTAACCTGTCTAATGTGGCGGAAGGGCAAGCTGGCAAAAAAGCTGAATAGGCTGGCATTTTACAAATTCCCTCTATCAACACCAGCAGTACTGTTAAAAACACCCTTTTCTGTATGAAAACCCCATTTGATTAACATTTTCTGACTTGCATAATCACTACAAGTTTTTTTCCATCTACAACCCATTTTGAAGTCTCTGATTGAAACACAAAAGATCGTACAAAATAAAAATTTAACAATGCTTGCAGTTTGGCCATTTAAAATGCAACTGAAGAAAAAATGAAAAAGGGGTTGCCAACCGAGCCGCTCTCTTCGTGTATTTATTGTTGTTTGTGAGAACTTCTAAGTATCTTTTTTTTAAAAGTATGATTCCCGTAATTTATTCAATATTATAATTGTGACTCTAGATGTGTTAGAAGCACACCAGGACGTACAAAACATTTTTAAATAATCGTAAAACATGGAACTATATAAGTAAAACATAAACTGAAAAATATTGTCAACGCCGTGTACAAACAAATGTGAACTACAGGTGAATCGTCTATAATGAAACAAACTTTTGCCTTCTCACACACTTCTCTAGCACTAGAAAAGTCATTGCAAAGTTCCCCTGGCTCCTAAAATGTAATGGTGACTTCCTTTTATGATACGGCATCAGCGCTATGCAGTGGCATCGCTGAACTGGGTGATGGTAGGACTGCAGAAGTTGGATGCTTCACCGTTTTATACCGCAGATCCCTCCAAATACTATGCCAGATGCATTTTTAATGAGGTTGTGTTCGATCTAGGAATGTGTTGAACGAGTATGCGTAAATCAGAAGTAAGCTCCCATATGGTCGAGATTGCGCTTCTCTCTCCCGTTACTGACCCTGCCGTGTTGATAATTTGTGACTGCAGCTACATTTCATTTATTTCTTTTCGTTTATGGCTTTTACGCTTGGACGAACTGAAATTACAGATTCAATTATGCTTCTTCCTCTGGATCTTTATCGTCAGGAAATGATTCCTCTGACTCTTCAGCAATTTGATAACTATGGCGTGGCAACGATGCGTCAGAAAAAAAAAAATTGCAGACGACCTGCCTATGCCTGAACCCAGGCCTCCCTTTATGAGTTTTAGGTATTTGCTGTACGAGTCTGTCAGATTCTCCCATTTTCCTGAGGTAGCTCAGCCTGTCAGTCAAGCCAGACGTAAATTATTTTATTTCATATGTTGTTGTTGTTGTTGTGGTCTTCAGTCCTGAGACTGGTTTGATGCAGCTCTCCATGCTACTCTATCCTGTGCAAGCTTCTTCATCTCCCAGTACCTACTGCAACCTACATCCTTCTGAATCTGCTTAGTGTATTCATCTCGTGGTCTCCCTCTACGATTTTTACCCTCCAATGCTAAATTGGTGATCCCTTGATGACTCAGAACATGTCCTACCAACCGATCCCTTCTTCTGGTCAAGTTGTGCCACAAACTTCTCTTCTCCCCAATCCTATTCAATACTTCCTCATTAGTTATGTCATCTAGCCATCTAATCTTCAGCATTCTTCTGTAGCACCACATTTCGAAAGCTTCTATTCTCTTTTTGTCCAAACTATTTATCGTCCATGTTTCACTTCCATACATGGCTACACTCCATACAAATACTTTCAAAAATGACTTCCTGACACTTAAATCTATACTCGATGTTAACAAATTTCTTTTCTTCAGAAACGCTTTCCTTTCCACTGCCAGTCTACATTTTATATCCTCTCTACTTCGACCATCATCAGTTATTTTGTTCCCCAAATAGCAAAACTCGTTTACTACTTTAAGTGTCTCATTTCCTAATCTAATTCCCTCAGCATCACCCAACTTAATTCGACTACATTCCATTATCGTCGTTTTGCTTTTGTTGATGTTCATCTGATATCCTCCTTTCAAGACACTATCCATTCCATTCAACTGCTCTTCCAAGTCCTTTGCTGTCTCTGGCAGAATTACGATGTCATCGGCAAACCTCAACATTTTTATTTCTTCTCCATGGATTTTAATACCTACTCCTAATTTTACTTTTGTTTCCTTCACTGCTTGCTCAATTATTTCATATAATGCATTTATTATTAAAAAATAGTACTTTTTGCCCCATATATTTGGCCACTGGTGGTTCTCACCACATCAATGCTATTTAATTTCACATGGGAAGGACAACTCAGTTCAGCTTAGCAAAATGTGTGTGTCAAGAAAAGTACAACATTTTAGAACCACTGTATTTATTTCAACCAGCAGACGAAATCTGGAAGAAAATTGGGATGGGATTGATGTGGTGGTGGCAACTTCCTAGCTGTACTGGCAGCATAGTTGGAAAGCATGTTATAATGAAGTGCCCTTAAAGTGGTGGCTCAAATTATTTTTGTTACAGAAATCTGTTTTCAGTTGTCCTCTTGCAGTTATTGATCACGATTACAACTCCGCAGTTATTCACTTGAGCAGCTATAAAAGACAGTGTGACAGGACAAGTTTTCAAAATTCTACTTTTTCCACAAATTCGTGTGAAGAAAATGTATTCTGCACCCAAAACTACTGTTGGGCATAAGCGTGCCTGTTCTTCACATGCTGACAGGTGACCCCTTTCTCCATATCACTGTCCTTGGAGATCATTCAAAAAAATTTTTCAAAAAACATAAATTAGGTGGTGTAAAATCCCTTCGGTATACTTAGCGTTATACGGCAATCTTAAGTGCATTTGCTATAGATTAACTGATTAAATATGTTCATTAGCGTGCCCTTCAAGCTTGCCATTAAAGGTTTTTCTTTTATGTGCGTATTCTTCCAGTAATCACAAAAAGTTAGTTTTGGTTACATTTGGTTGTTTAGGTCTAATTTTTTAACGTGCATATTTAGTGTTATACCACAAATTTAAGTGCATTTGGTAATAGTTTACTTACATATTAGTTTTCAAAACACATTTAGTAGCCTTTATATCTCTATGTAATATATTATCATTATCACTTAGAAAATCTCTTAACTAATTTCCAAACTACCATAGATAGTGTGTGAGCTCCAGTAGGAATGTTAGTTCAGTGGTTTTGTGCAGCTGTTGTGACAGGTGGTTTCATTGAGGAAATTGTAGCGGCATGGGAATTGGGGAAGCAAATGAGACTCTTCCATTCTTTTGCAGGGTTTGCTCAAGAGATAGGATTATAGCTGAACAGGAGGAGAAAATTAGAGCCCTTCAGACTGATTTGGAGAGAGTGAGGGAGGAACTGAAGAGGTTAAGGGGAGGAGGGTAAACAGCAGTGAGAAGTGGTAGCTGGGAACACAGGCCGCAGAAAGAGAACAGTTGGGGTTGGGTTGTTTGGGGAAGGAGACCAGACAGCGGGGTCATCAGTCTCATCGGATTAGGGAAGGATGGGGAAGGAAATCGGCCGTGCCCTTTCAGAGGAACCATCCCGGCATTTGTCTGGAGCGGTTTAGGGAAATCACGGAAAACCTAAATTAGGGTGGTGGTCGGACGCGGGATTGAACCGTCGTCCTCCCAAATGAAAGAGAACAGTGTCTGATAGTTTCCCAATTGGCACAACCAATAGATTTGCCTTGCTACCACAGTTAAGTGAGGAAGAGGCTCCAGTAGAAGTAGATGTAGTTAAGATACAGCACAATGTCACTAGCAAACCAACTGTTTTAAAAAAAAGTAGAAAGTAAGAGGAAAGTTCTGTTGCTAGGTAGCAGCTGTGGAAGAGGTGTGGGCCACATTTGGCAGGAAAAATTAGGTGACAGTGAGGCAGGTGTTACGATTAATCAAGGAAAACTCCCAGTTAGGAACTGGGGCCAAAATTAGTAGGTTGCTGTCGAGCTGCAATTTACCATTTATTTATTGATTACTTCAACCATTAAAAGTCATTGCTTTACCACTTGACCAGGAACAAATTCAAAAAAGGTAGCAGGCATGAGTGCCTTTTCAAAACAATTTACTTTACAGTTAACACCCAAGCCATTTTACTTATAACCGGCTTTTATAAAACGTTTGACAATAAATCAAAATGTTCCAAGTAATGAAATTAAAAACTTTACTTTACCGTTAATAGCCAAGCCATTTTACATAAAACAGACTCTGATAAAGCATTTAATAACAAAATTAAACCTTTCCAAGTAATGAAACAAAACACCAATTTGCATACAATTTTGTTTCCGAACATGTAGGGAGCCACTTCTTTTAAATTTTTGGCACAACAAGATATTAAATTACAAGGGCTCGCTAACAGGGAGGCAGAACTAGCATTTTCAAAGGATGCCACGTAGATTAAAACCATCGAAGTAAAGATACAGTCATTGACCTTTTACAATAACTAACAATTTTAAAGCCAAGTAATTTTTAAAAAACCACCAATGAAAGGCAACCTTAACCCTTTTAAACAGTGGCTAAAAACAATCAGAGTAAAACACAGCCATTTAACATTTTACAATAACTAACAACTTTAATACCATGTCCTGCCACCAAAATGTCCTGGGATAGAAATAATTAACCAACCGGGTATAAGGGCGGCCACCATTGTCTCCTGAAGGATGCTCAGGCAAGCAGCGGACTAACAGACCCACAACGCCTCACATTCAGCAAACACATCGACCTCACGTGAGGGAAGGGGAGAAGGAGGAATCAAATCAAGAACCATAATCCCTGCCCAAAAATACACTTCCTCCCAGGCAGTACTAATAAGAAGCGGGAAAGATCACTGTCTATAAATACATTGGCGACAGGGACAGGGCAGAAAAGGTGCTGGTTGCACAAACCAAAATTCTTCAATTAACATCTAAACCTTTAACCAACTTAACTTGCAGTTTATCAGAGAAACAGCAGGAGAACTCCGACGCAAAGGTTCCTCACATCCGACCGTGTCCACGTCGCCAGCGTACCCAACTGGGCACAGTCACGCAGCCACACGCTATGTCACCGCAGCCCTCGTCTTCTCTGCACCCACGGCGGCGAAACACCACTCCTCAGGTTAGGCGAGTTACTAGTCCATCACTCCCGCCTCCAGATGGAAAACTTAAGACATCCGTTGCCGCTCCCACCAAGTAGTGACTCGGAACCACAGCCGTGGTCCAGAGGTGTTCACAGTAAGAGCTTACAGCCTTGTTCCGTCAACTCGTCCAACACGTCTCGCACCTCCCGGATAGACCACGCGGCTTCTCGGAACAACAGCCAACTCTCCACCGCTACGTCACGCCACGGTTTCATCGTGTGGCATTCTCTAATCCCCCTTTTTAAAAACCGACCGACCGACTCGTCACAACTACACAACCAACCGGCCATCCCCCTCCCCCACCCCCCCCCCCCCCCCAAAGATCTTATTCCCTTACACAAGGCTAACAGAAAGGAACGACTCGAAGACCGATAAGATCAGGCACGCCGCCAGAGGGGAATCTCAACAGAATCGTACGCAGCATAACGATAAATATCAAAGAATCAATTAACGATGGAATGGAAGGACTGAGAACAATCTTAACAGCGCGATATATGTTGAGAGCCGACACAGGGCTCAGACAGGTACCAGGTCACAAACTTTTTCAAGCCAAGTGCATGTCTTAGCCAGGTGGTAGAGGGTACAGGTTCCTTGTGCAAGGGTTTCTCAAAGCAGGATCATGTGATGATAGTGGGTGGAGTGGGGAACAGTATTGATAGGGATCAGGCCTACAGTATTGAGTGTGACCTGGTGAAAATAGCCTCTGCAACGACCCATACCAATGTTGGGATGGTGCCTGCTTTCGTTCGGCATGATCAGACCCAGTTGAACCCCTCTGTGAGGAGGGTAAATATGGAGTTGGATCAGTTGTGTAGAGTCAGACATTGGATTGGTTCCTGTCGAGGCTACTGATAGGGGGGGATTTCGCAAGGCATGGCCTACACCTCAATAGGAAAGGGAAGGATAAACTGGCAGGGTTGTCAGTGAAATCCATAAGGGGGGACACACTAGTACTCATGGATGTACCTCTTTTTTAGACTAATATCAGTGTCCAATGAGAAGTTCAGGCAGGCAGGTGCTACAGAGGTCCAAAACTCTAGATTCTCACAACAGTAAATAATAATGCTACCATATTTAACCAAAATATTGGTGGAATAAAGAAAAAGATAGATTCTCACAAAAGTAAAGTAAAAAATAATGTTACCATTTTTCACCAAAATATTCCAGGATTGAAGAATAGAGTAGATGAGATCCTGGTTTGTTTAGATAACATTGAATCTGATAATGTAATAGATATACTATGCCTGTCTGAGCATCACATTGTGTCTGATACGGAAAAGGCAAATATCAGTGGTTACAAAATAGCTGCACATATGAGTAGAGAGAATAAGGTGAGAGGAGGAGTTGCCATATGTCAAAAGTTATCACTGTGTAAAAAGCTTAGACACAAAAAAGTTTTGTCTAGAGCAACATACAGAAGCACATGCCTGTCATCTAAAACTGAACGAGGGCTCTTTTATAATTGTAACAGTATATAGGTCCCCTTCAGGAAACTTTCATTTATTCCTGGAAAACTTGGATGCCTTGTTGTGCTATCTGCCAGATACGGGAAAGCGAATTATTATTTGTGGGGACTTCAGTGTTGATGCACTTAAAGAGTGTAATAGGAAGAATGACATCTTTTATTGATTTTCCTACTCAGGTAGTAAAGGACAGCAGCACACTGGTGGATAACACTTTTATAGACCAAGATAATCTTAAAAACATAAATTGTTGTCCTGTTGAGAATGGCCTTTCTGACCATAGTGCTCAGCTAGTTACAGTGACATAGCTCCACTCAGTAATTCAAAACTACCCTCCAAAGCTGTGCATTCAATTAATGACTCAACAATTAGAAATATCAGGTAAAATCTTCAGCAGTTAGACTGGGATGAGGTGTACAAGGAACTTGATGCTAATTTAAAATATAACCTATTTCATGATACACCTGTAAGAGAATTTGAAAACTGTTTCCCCAAGAAAGCAGTTAAATCTGATTATAAGAAACCATGTAAAAAACCTCAGCTTACTAAAGGAATAAAGATATCGTGTTATTACAAAAGGGAACTGTATCTAACAACAAGAAAGAGTAATGACTCAGAAACAGCCAACTGTGCTACATTAAGAAAGGTTATTAAAAAGTCTAGAAGCATGTGTATCATGTCTGAGATTAATACCTCTGGTAACAAAATCAAAACAATTTGGAATATTATTACAAGGGAGGCAGGGCAACCAAGAGTATAGGGTGACGGCATTACCATCAAAGTGAATGGAAACTTGACAAACAACAAGCCAGAAGTCCAAAACATTTTAAATAATCATTTTTTAAATGTTGTAGAGAAAATAGGATCTAAATGTTCATTAGAAGAAGCAAGGCAGTTAATGGAAGAGGCCTTACCCACACAATTTGATACAACTAAAATTCCACCCGCCTCTCCTTCTGAAATTAGGAATATAATAAACTCTCTCAAGAATAAAGGCTCACATGGAATTGATGGCACTTCCAGCAGTATAATAAAAGCTTGTTCCCAAGTTATAAGTGGGATTCTTAGCCACATATGTAATAACTCTCTGAAGCAGGGTATTTTCCCAGGTAGACTGAAGTATGCCATTGTAAATCACTGCATAAAAAAGGGGATACATCTGATGTCAACAGCTACAGCCCAATCTCTCTTCTGACTGCCTTATCTAAAATTCTTGAAGAAGTAATGTATTGTACAGTAGCTTCACACCTTTGTAAAAATAAAGTTTTAACAAAATGTCAGTATGGTTTCCAGAAAGGTTTTCAACGCAAAATGCTATATATAATTTTACTAATGAAATATTAAATGTTCTGAGTAAATCTGTCAAAGGCTTTTGATTGTGTAAATCATGGAATACTTCTAGATAAGCTCAATTACTATGGTATGAATGGGACAGCGTTCAAATAGTTTAAATCATACCTAACTGGAAGAGTGCAAAAAGTTGAAATAAGCAGTTCACATAATATGCAAAAAACTGGTGATTTCTCAAACTGGGGGACAATGAAGAACGGGGTGCCGCAAGGTTCGGTTTTGGGTCCTCTGCTGTTCTTAATATATATTAATGACTTGCCATTCTATATTCACGAAGATGCAAAGCTGGTACTTTTTGCCGATGATACGAGTATAGCTATCACACCCAAGCAACAAGAATTAACTGATGAAATTGTGAACAATGTTTTTCAGAAAATCATTAAGTGGTTCTCTGCAAATGGGCTCTCATTAAACTTTGACAAAACACAGTATATACATTCCACATAGTAAATGAAATGACATGATCAATAAATATAGATTTCGATCAGAAATCGGTAGCTAAGGTAGAATATTCAAAATTTCTAGGTGTATGCATTGATGAGGGGTTGAACTGGAAAAAACACACTGAAGATCTGCTGAAACGTTTGAGTTCAGCTACTTACGCTATTAGGGTCATTGCAAATTTTGGCGATATACATATCAGTAAATTAGCCTACCACGCCTATTTTCGTTCTCTGCTTTCGTAAGGCATCATATTCTGGGGTAACTCATCATGGAGTAAAAGAGTGTTCATTGCACAAAAGCCTGTAATCATAATAATTGCTGGAGCTCATCCAAGATCCTCCTGCAGACACTTATTTAAAGAGTTAGGGATCTTCACTGTAGCCTCCCAATATATATACATTCACTTATGAAATTTGTTATTAACAATCCGAACTAATTCAAAAGAAATAGCTGTGTACATGACTACAACACTAGGACAAAGGATGATCTTCACTAATCTTAAATCTAACTTTGACTCAGAAGGGAGTAAATTATGCTGCCACAAACGTCTTTGGTCACTTACCTAATAGCATAAAAAGTCTGACAGATAGCCATATAGCATTTAAAAGGAAATTAAGAGGATTTCTGAACGGCAACTCCTTCTACTCATTAGATGAATTTTTGGATATAGTAAGTGGGTAATTTCCCCACCCCCACAAAATAATGTAATGTAATTTTTGTGTAATGTAATATCTTGTACAGACACCTTTTATTAACCTGACATGTTCCACATCATTATGAAGTGTCGTATTCATGATCTATGGAACAAGTAGAAATCTGATATAATCTAATCTCTAATCTTGCAAGCAATGAGTTTTTTTAAGGCCTATAGGCATACAATCGATATTGCAGCAGCTGTTGTCAGAGCAGGATATTTGTAGCTCAAATTGTACTACAGTGGCACCAACAGTCTGCACAAGCACATTATTATCAACTTAACTGTATTGGACACTACAATATTCAGCTGGTACTACGTCATGCAACTGCTCACTTATTTATAAACAAAGAAAACGCCTGTTCAGTGTACACTTTCATCAGTTGTCTTCCTTATTTTCACCTCTTTTCTATCACATTTATATAATCACAGTGTTGCATATCTTACAAACGTACACTGGTATAGCGTAGCATGCAACACAGAGACCACAGCTGGTGCCCACACAGGTTGCATGCTCCCTATTTGATAGAGCCTTTATGCACTCATGTGTGGAAGACGTCACATAGGAGGACTGGTAAGAAAATAAGAGTTTAATGCCAAGTAAAAATATTTGTCAATACTCTGCCAATAAATCATTGAACACAATTAACATTAAAGTTTTAGTTAAAAATTGCCCCGTGGCAAAATTTTACTACCCTGTGCAACTGAACATATTACACCTGCCTAAGTGTGCCCTTGACTATACACATCCAAGGTCTTAGGTGCTGTACAACTCATTGTCATCTTGTTATCTGACACCCTATTGTAATGGCTTTATTGTTTCCAGAAAAATGCCAATAATATTACATTTTGAAGAGATCTGGAGCCGTGTCGTGATCCGTGTGTCGTGGTTAGCTGAATTTAAATTTCATGATTATCGTGGTCGACTGCTCTCCTTAGTACTTCTATAGAGTATCGAGTACTGTCCAGTTTGTGTATTTTAAAAGTATCTGGATGAATCAAAGCTATTGTTAATGAGGTTCCACAATAATCAGGTTCCTCAGTACTTATATTATACGAATAATTCTTTCTCTAGTCAAGTTTTGCCATAACTTTATTTCGGCCAAAATTTGATTCAGTACAACAATCGCATTCACTCATCTAATTTTCAGCATTCTTTTAGAGCACCCTATTTCAAAAGTAGGTATTCTTGTCTCATCTGTACTTTCACCACCCAGGTTTCACTTCCGTCTAAGGCTACAAACCTCAAGTGTGAAATGCTCACATCAGAATGGGTGTAAGACAGGTATGAACTATTTCACTCCTATCTATACATCGAAGGAACAATGATGGAAATAAAAGAAGGGTTCAGTGAGATTAAAAATCAAGTTTAAAGGATATCAATAACAATATCGCTATTCTCAGTGTAAGTGGAGAAGAATTACAGGATGTACTGAATGGAATGAACAGTCTTTGGGTCAAGTATACAGATTAGAAGTAAAGTGAAAAAAGATGAAAGCAATGAGTAGCAGCAGAAATGTACTTAGCATCTAGTTACTCAGAATTTATGACAACAGAGCAGATGAGGGAACGAATTTTGCTACTTGATTGAACTAAGGAAGAAGTTTATGAAATATATGTCTCAAGCACAGCACTGAATGGTAGTGGCTTACGGTCTATGGGAAAACCAGAAAAGAAGAGAACTGAAAAGATGTGATGCTGAAGAAAGATGTGATGCTGCAGAAGGATGTTGAAAATAAGGTGGACTAGTAACATAATGAATGAGAAGCTCTACGCAGAATTGGCAAGCAGAGGAACTTGTGGAAGATATTGGAAAGAAGTGACACGATGATAGGATGTGTGTTAAGACCAAAGAGAATAGCTTCTGTGGTACTACAGGGGGGGGGGGGGGATTGGAGAGGACAGAAAGTGTAGGGGAAGATGGAAATAAGAATACACCCAGCAAATAAGTGAGGACATAGGATGCAACTGCTATTCTCAGGTGACCCAGGAAGGGAAATCATTGCAGGCTGCACCAAGGCTACACCACACACTTCAATTGGGCTCCTCATTCTATCGGTGTCCACCACAACCACTGTCTGCTGTGTCAATACAGTAGAAGCCAGTTAACCTGCCATCTGACAGTTTGACCACATTCAGTAATATGGTGACACGCTGCATATTCCTGACGTGTTCGACAGTATTAGGTTGCATCCGGCAATGTAGTACCGACTATTGCTTCGGTCACCTGTCGGACAGCTTCTGTCATGTGCCATTTCTCTGCAGCAACCAAAAAGTGGTGGTTTAAAGGGTAATCACGATTAGTGCTGCTCTATATCGAAATTATAGCAGACACAGACTCTCCACATGCAAAGATAAATAATGGCACAACTACTGCCATTTCGTCGCTGCCATTGATACACATTTAAATAAAGTTCCCATGGCTATTACCTGGCAATTTACAATATTTACATTACAGTTGTAATCAATTATATGCTTTCACAAATACTATACTACAACAGGGTGCATACGCACCAGGACAACCGGGAAAAACCCAGGAATTTTTTTATGCGGGAGAAAACTGGGAAAAACACCTGAATTTTTTAGAATTCCTGGAATTTTTTGTTGTTTTAGTTTTCAGTTAAATTTTTGTAGTTTTGATTAATAAGAATTGGCACTCTACTTTAGCCCACTACTGCAATATAACTCTGCAGCAATGAAACATAAACGAGGCAAAAAAATAAAACCTAAGTTCCAAAGGAAATGCGCCATTTCCACCAACAAAACACAGTGCACACACAAGTGTCTACAACAGAAAAATGCGTGAAAGAGTTTAAGATGAAGACTATGCAATACTTCACACAACAACGGTTTCATTAGGTTCCTTTGGGTAGTTACCAGCGGTCTTAAGCGCACATGCAGTAGAGATGCAAATGACCACTAACTTCTCCTGCTTATGAAACTTCCTGGCAGCTTCGGTAGCTTCGGTAGCTCAGTTGGTAGAGCACTTGCCAGCGAAAGGCAAAGGTCCCAAGTTCGAGTATCGGTCGGGCACACAGTTTTAATCTGTCAGGAAGTTTCATATCAGTGCACACTCCGCTGCAGAGTGAAAATCTCATTCTGGAAACTTCTCCTGCTTAGTTTAATATCAGCTTCTCGGCCTTTTGGCAAAGATCAAAGTGTCATATCTGTTCTTATCAGCTTAATGCTAGTAAGGTCGGACAAAAAACACACTGACACGCGATGTATTTTCTTTAGTCATTGGTCTCCCAATGCCCGATTATGACGAAGCTGCAGCGGCGGCTCTGGAACGTGGCCGGCCTTGCTGTGAGGGCAGCAAGTGCTGGTGTTACTGCCGGACCCGCCCTGCGTTGAATACTTCTCCCTCTTTTTGTCCCGATTTTGACTGAGGGTTGCGAGATGCTCAGGCCCCATCTGCCCCCTGCTCGATCGAGTGGTGGCGATCTGGAGCAGACCTGTTTCGTGTGTGTCCAGACTTTGCTGTAGACACCGGAGGCACAGTTGGTAGCGACATATGACCCTCCCACTCTGCTCGCTTTCCTTTTTTTTCCCCGGCCAGCTATTGTCTGGCTTTCCACCAGGGCATAACTCCATCTTGCCCACAACAGGTCTCTGGGTAAAACCATCTTATACTCCTGAGATAATTCTTAGTTACGTCCGCCCGAAGTGTAATGCTCCGGTGTATGGCAGGCGCCGTTGAGCAACACCTTCGCGGCTGTTTCCAATTCCTATCGAATGTGAACCTTTCCTAAGTTCCTTTCCAAGTATTACCTCAATTAGCTTAATATGGACTGACATGGACTGATTCTGCACCGAGAAGCGGTCGCCTTTATTTTCCTGAACAATGGAGCTCGTGGTGACGCTGCCATCGGAGGTCTTTCGCTGCCGGATCTGCTTCGTCACCAAGGCTAATGGAAGGCCAACTTTTGGCGAGAACAGGGACCACTCGGCCCTTCTCCGCCACCACGGGAGGCTGCATGACCCGGAAACGAGTCACATTTTGGAGTGTCACTTCTGCGGCCGCGCGACCAGCGGCTGAAGACGCTGCGTGCACATCTGCGGATCTGCAACCCAGCAGCCGCCACCCCCGGCGCTGCCAGTCGAGGGAGAGTGACTAGGGGACACGATGCCGTTTCCGGCACTCTGGGGCATCCAGAGAGATCGCCCGGCTGGAGGTCACAGGCGCGACCCCCGAAGCTAGTAGGACCAGTTGGGTGATTGGATTGAGGAGTTCCTAGATAACAGAACGCTGCATGTCATTCTCAATGGAGGGAAGTCTTCCGAAGTAAGAGTGATTTCAGGTGTGTCGCAGGGGAGTGTCGTAGGACCGTTGCTATTCACAATATACATAAATGACCTGGTGGATGACATCGGAAGTTCACTGAGGCTTTTTGCAGATGATGCTGTGGTGTATCGAGAGGTTGTAACAATGGAAAACTGTACTGAAATGGAGGAGGATCTGCAGCGAATTGACGCATGGTGCAGGGAATGGCAATTGAATGTCAATGTAGTCAAGTGTAATGTGCTGCGAATATATAGAAAGATAGATCCCTTATCATTTAGCTACAGAATAGCAGGTCAGCAACTGGAAGCAGTTAATTCCATAAATTATCTGGGAGTACGCATTAGGAGTGATTTAAAATGGAATGATCATATAAAGTTGATCGTCGGTAAAGCAGATGCCAGACTGAGATTTATTGGAAGAATCCTAAGGAAATGCAATCCGAAAACAAAGGAAATAGGTTACAGTACGCTTGTTCGCCCACTGCTTGAATACTGCTCAGCACTATGGGATCCGTACCAGATAGGGTTGATAGAAGAGATAGAGAAGATCCAACGGAGAGCAGCGCACTTCGTTACAGGATCATTTAGTAATCGCAAAAGCGTTACGGAGATGATAGATAAACTCCAGTGGAAGACTCTGCAGGAGAGACGCTCAGCAGCTCGGTACGGGCTTTTTGTTAAAGTTTCGAGAACATACCTTCACCGAAGACTCGAACAGTATATTGCTCCTTCCTACGTATATCTCGCGAAGAGATCGTGAGGATAAAATCAGAGAGATTAGAGCCCACACAGAAGCATACCGACAATCCTTCTTTCCACGAACAATACGAGACTGGAATAAAAGGGAGAACTGATAGAGGTACTCAGGGTACCCTCCGCCACACACCGTCGGGTGGCTTGCGGAGTATGGATGTAGATGTAGATGTAGAAGTAGACGCGGCGACACAGACGAGTGTTTCGCCGCGGACGGACGCAGCAACACAAATGGACGTCGCCCCGGAACCTGTAGCAATTAGAGGTGTACAGATTCCCCTTGCAGCCTGCTTGCTCCTAGCTCCTCTACAACCATTCATGCAGGTCAGTCTGCCGCGACGTAAACACAAGAGTGCGCGTGTACTGATGCATGCTGATTAACGTGGTCGACTTGGGCTCGCGCAAGCCCGGGCTTCCTGGGTTCCCGCAGGCCTGCCAAGCTTCACGGCACCCGCTCAGCTTGCTGCGCCCAACAACAGGTTGCGCTGTCCAGCTACCGTGACTACAGTAGCCACGTAGTTAGCCCGCAGTTCATTTATCGCAACGGCAGGGGCAGCACAATGAAAAGGTCGAACTGAAAAAAAAAATTGAGAACTGACGAACACATGCTGGTAACGAAACAGAGCACAAGTGTCGCATGGGAATCGTTTTCGTGTGTTTATGAGACATCTTCAAATAAATCGGTAGGTGTGTCTCTATGCAAACTATTTAAAAAGCTCTTAAGTACTTATTCGGAAACTTCGCGTATGTTACGACATGTGTGCAAATTTGAGAAGCAGTTCCGTGACTCGGTAAATGTCTTGAAAGAGGGCAAAGATTTAGTGGCCGAAAAGCGCGTAGAAATGTGTGCTAAGGACCTGTTACCATTTAGCGGAATTTCACGGTAACCTGCAAATGATGTCAAAATCTTATGTAAGGTACTCTATTCCATGCAATGTCTGATATATTATGTAGACAGTGATGTTCCTCTTGATGGTCAAGTGTGCAAATTTTCTTCAAGATCGGAATAAAACTGTAGGTTGGTGTAGAACTGTGTAAGTAAAGTACCCTCCGCCATGCACCATTCAGAATTTTAAGCAGACAGCGCCCTTCATCCTGCTTTGAATATCAAGTGTGCCAAATTTCATCAAGATCGGAATAAAAACGTACTATTTGTCTAATTCCGTTAGGTAAAGTAACCTCTGCCATGCACCCTACGAAATTTTATGTAGACTGTGACCTTCCTCTTGGCTTCAAGGTATAGTGTGCACAATTTCATCATGATTGTATGCAGTACAAACACACGGACACAATGAAAACGCACTTTCAGTTTTTCTCAAATTTTCGAATTTTCCAAAAATTTTATTTCATAAAAAGCTTGTCCTAAGAATTACAAACACAGCAAAAAGAAAATTGCTGAATTGGTTCAGCCGTTCTCGAGTTTTACGCTTATCAACACGTTTGGCAATTAATTTTTATTTATATAAATTACAAGCCCGAAATATACGTGTAAAGGAAGAATGTACAAGTAAAACCCAATACTTTTTTACCTGAAATTAATATATATATATATATATATATATATATATATATATATATATATATATATATATATATATACTCCTGGAAATTGAAATAAGAACACCGTGAATTCATTGTCCCAGGAAGGGGAAACTTTATTGACACATTCCTGGGGTCAGATACATCACATGATCACACTGACAGAACCACAGGCACATAGACACAGGCAACAGAGCATGCACAATGTCGGCACTAGTACAGTGTATATCCACCTTTTGCAGCAATGCAGGCTGCTATTCTCCCATGGAGACGATCGTAGAGATGCTAGATGTAGTCCTGTGGAACGGCTTGCCATGCCATTTCCACCTGGCGCCTCAGTTGGACCAGCGTTCGTGCTGGACGTGCAGACCGCGTGAGACGACGCTTCATCCAGTCCCAAACATGCTCAATGGGGGACAGATCCGGAGATCTTGCTGGCCAGGGTAGTCGACTTACACCTTCTAGAGCACGTTAGGTGGCACGGGATACATGTGGACATGCATTGTCCTGTTGGAACAGCAAGTTCCCTTGCCGATCTAGGAATGGTAGAACGATGGGTTCGATGACGGTTTGGATGTACTGTGCACTATTCAGTGTCCCCTCGACGATCACCAGAGGTCTACGGCCAGTGTAGGAGATCGCTCCCCACACCATGATGCCGGGTGTTGGCCCTGTGTGCCTCGGTCGTATGCAGTCCTGATTGTGGCGCTCACCTCCACGGCGCCAAACACGCATACGACCATCATTGGCACCAAGGCACAAGCGACTCTCATCGCTGAAGACGACACGTCTCCATTCGTCCCTCCATTCACGCCTGTCGCGACACCACTGGAGGCGGGCTGCACGATGTTGGGGCGTGAGCAGAAGATGGCCTAACGGTGTGCGGGACCGTAGCCCAGCTTCATGGAGACGGTTGCGAATGGTCCTCGCCGATACCCCAGGAGCAACAGTGTCCCTAATTTGCTGGGAAGTGGCGGTGCGGTCCCCTACGGCACTGCGTAGGATCCTACGGTCTTGGCGTGCATCCGTGCGTCGCTGCGGTACGGTCCCAGGTCGACGGGCACGTGCACCTTCCGCCGACCACTGGCGACAACATCGATGTACTGTGGAGACCTCACGCCCCACGTGTTGAGCAATTCGGCGGTACGTCCACCCGGCCTCCCGCATGCCCACTATACGCCCTCGCTCAAAGTCCGTCAACTGCACATACAGTTCACGTCCATGCTGTCATGGCATGCTACCAGTGTTAAAGACTGCGATGGAACTCCGTATGCCACGGCAAACTGGCTGACACTGACGGCGGCGGTGCACAAATGCTGCGCAGCTAGCGCCATTCGACGGCCAACACCGCGGTTCCTGGTGTGTCCGCTGTGCCGTGCGTGTGATCATTGCTTGTACAGCCCTCTCGCAGTGTCCGCAGCAAGTATGGTGGGTCTGACACACCGGTGTCAATGTGTTCTTTTTTCCATTTCCAGGAGTGTAGTTTCTGTAACAAAGCTTACAGATTCAGAATTAGAAGTATAGGCTAGTTACCAATAGATATTACACAGCGAAAAATTTTGGATGGTGCAGAAGGTATTTTACCTGTATTTTTGGTGTTACAAAGTTAAACAGAACCTTCTTACACTTACAATGCAACAAAAGCTTGATTTCATTTATCAGTCTGAGAAAAGTGGGAGCAGAAGCAAGATTATGGAAGAACATAAAGTTGGTTCTTCACTTTTTTTCATGTCATAAATTGTTGATTTCCCTAAATCGCTCGAGGCAGATGCTGGGATGGTTCCTTTGAAAGGGCACGGCCGGCTTCCTTCCCCGTCCTTGCCTAATCTGATGAGACCGATCACCTCGCTGTCTGGTCTCCTTCGCCAAACAACCCAACCCCATGAAAAAAATAAAGGTCAACTTCAAAAGTCTGCTCACACAGAGTTGCAGTGAAAGACACTGAGTCATGCTCCCTGCCGCCGTTGAATAAGCAGCTGCAGCAGCAAGTCGTATAACCCTAGCTTACTTATTTGTTAGATAGTTTAATTAATTTATTTGCGTGTTTTTGAGTACTTGCATTGTTTAATTCATATTTCGGGCGTATTATAGTATTTGACAGGTGTAGCATCGAGCTTTAGTGTTTACTTGGTAGATTCTTATTTAAATTGCGTGTGAGTTTCGTATAGGAGGTGCAATTTCGAGTTTTAGTTACTGTAATCGTAAATTCAGCAGATTGTAGCGCAGTCGTTAGGCATTTGTACAGGTTAGTTGGTACATTCTTTGCGTGTTTCGCTTGTGTTATCTAGGTACGGACTCGTGTTTCGGTAACTGTTGTTCAACATCGATCAGAATGGACAGGGACTGCGATTGCTGTGTTCGGATGAGGGCTGACTTGGCATCCCTTCGCTCACAGCTGCAAGCGGCGCTGACTTAGGTCGCGCAGCTTGAGGCTGTTGCCAATGGGCACCACTGTGGGGAGCCGGACTTGGGTATCACAGGGATGTCAGCCTCGTCCCGTCTGTCCCCAGATCGGTCTGCCGCTGTGGTTGCCCGGGTTTCTGCCCACAGTGTGGCTGAGCCCTCGCCTGTGGTTGATTGGGAGGTCGTTCCAAGGCGTGGCAGGCAGCGAAAGGCGTCCGCGGAGGCTGATCAGAAAGCCTCCCCGGTGCGTCTGACAAACAGGTTTCAGGCACTGTCTCTGGCTGAGCCAGATGCAGCCACCTGCCCTGTTTCAGAGGATCATTCTCTGCCTTCAAGGTCTGGGCAATCGCAGAGGGTGGACTTATTGGTAGTGGGAGCTCCAATGTTAGGCGCGTAATGGGGCCCCTTAGGGATATGGCGGCTAAGGAGGGGAAGAAATCCAGTGTGCACTCCGTGTGCATTCCGGGAGGAGTCGTTCCTGATGTGGAAAGGGTCCTTCCGGATGCCATGAAGAGCACAGGGTGCAGCCAGCTGCAGGTGGTGGCACATGTCGGCACTAATGACATGTATCGCTTTGGATCTGAGGAAATCCTCTCTGGATTCCAGAGGCTATCTGATTTGGTGAAGGCTGCCGGTCTTGCTTACGAGATGAAGGCAGAGCTCACCATCTGCAGCATCATTGACAGAACCGACTGCGGACCTTTGGTGCAGAGCCGGGTGGAGGGTCTGAATCAGAGGCTCAGACGGTTTTGCGACCATGTTGGCTGCAGATTTCTTGACTTGCGCCATAGGGTGGTGGGGTTTCGGGTTCCGCTGAATAGGTCAGGAGTTCACTACACTCAGCTGGCGGCTACACGGGTAGCGGAGGCTGTGTGGCGTGGACTGGGCGGTTTTTGAGGTTAGAAGGCCTCGGGAAAGTACGGGGTGGGCTGCAATGTCAACGGGTGCATGGCAATTACAGGACGTGCTTGGATCAAGGAACAGTCGGAATTATAGTTGTAAATTGTTGTAGTTGCGCTGGAAAAGTCCCTGAGCTTCAAGCGCTAATAGAAAGCACAGAAGCTGATATCGTTAAAGGTACAGAAAGCTGGCTAACGCCTGAAATAAGTTCTGCAGAAATTTTTACGAAGTCTCAGATGGTGTTCAGGAAAGATAGATTAGGCAGAATTGGTGGTGGAGTGTTTGTTTCTGTCAGTAGTGGTTTATCTTGTAGTGAAGTCGAAGTAGATACTCCGTGCGAATTGGTATGGGTGGAGGTTATACTCAACAGCCGAATTAAGTTAATAATTGGCTCCTTCTACCGACCCCCAGACTCCGATGATACAGTTGCGGAACAGTTCAGAGAAAGTTTGAGTCTCGTAACAAATAAATACCCCACTCATACGGTTATAGTTGGTGGGAACTTCAACCTACCCTCGGTATGTTGGCAAAAATACTTGTTCAAAACCGGTGGTAGGCAGAAAACGTCTTCCGAGATTGTCCTAAATGCTTTCTCCGAAAATTATTTCGAGCAGTTAGTCCACGAACCCACGCGAATTGTAAATGGTTGCGAAAACACACTTGACCTCTTGGCCACAAACAATCCAGAGCTGATTGAGAGCATCATGACTGATACAGGGATTAGTGATCACACGGTCGTTGTAGCTAGGTTCAATGTACACTCCTGGAAATTGAAATAAGAACACCGTGAATTCATTGTCCCAGGAAGGGGAAACTTTATTGACACATTCCTGGGGTCAGATACATCACATGATCACACTGACAGAACCACAGGCACATAGACACAGGCAACAGAGCATGCACAATGTCGGCACTAGTACAGTGTATATCCACCTTTCGCAGCAATGCAGGCTGCTATTCTCCCATGGAGACGATCGTAGAGATGCTGGATGTAGTCCTGTGGAACGGCTTGCCATGCCATTTCCACCTGGCGCCTCAGTTGGACCAGCGTTCGTGCTGGATGTGCAGACCGCGTGAGACGACGCTTCATCCGGTCCCAAACATGCTCAATGGGGGACAGATCCGGAGATCTTGCTGGCCAGGGTAGTCGACTTACACCTTCTAGAGCACGTTGGGTGGCACGGGATACATGCGGACGTGCATTGTCCTGTTGGAACAGCAAGTTCCCTTGCTGGTCTAGGAATGGTAGAACGATGGGTTCGCTGACGGTTTGGATGTACCGTGTGCGGGACCGTAGCCCAGCTCCATGGAGACGGTTGCGAATGGTCCTCGCCGATACCCCAGTAGCAACAGTGTCTCTAATTTGCTGGGAAGTGGCGGTGCGGTTCCCTACGGCACTGTGTAGGATCCTACGGTCTTGGCGTGCATCCGTGCGTTGCTGTGGTCCGGTCCCAGGTCGACGGGCACGTGCACCTTCCGCCGACCACTGGCGACAACATCGATGCACTGTGGAGACCTCACGCCCCACGTGTTGAGCAATTCGGCGGTACGTCCACCCGGCCTCCCGCATGCCCACTATACGCTCTCGCTCAAAGTCCGTCAACTGCACATACGGTTCACGTCCACGCTGTCGCGGCATGCTACCAGTGCTAAAGACTGCAATGGAG
The DNA here is from genome assembly GCF_023897955.1 of Schistocerca gregaria. Taxonomy (NCBI): domain Eukaryota; kingdom Metazoa; phylum Arthropoda; class Insecta; order Orthoptera; family Acrididae; genus Schistocerca; species Schistocerca gregaria. The sequence continues at coordinate 122,529,328 of NC_064930.1, read as the reverse complement.
CTCCATATGCCACGGCAAACTGGCTGACACTGACGGCGGCGGTGCACAAATGCTGCGCAGCTAGCGCCGTTCGACGGCCAACACCGCGGTTCCTGGTGTGTCCGCTGTGCCGTGCGTGTGATCATTGCTTGTACAGCCCTCTCGCAGTGTCCGGAGCAAGTATGGTGGGTCTGACACACCGGTGTCAATGTGTTCTTTTTTCCATTTCCAGGAGTGTAGTTTCTTCCAAATCCATCAGAAACAAACGCAAAATAATTTTATTTAAAAAAGCGGATAAAGTTTCACTAGAAGCCTTCCTAAAAGACAATTTCCATTCCTTCCGAACTGACTATGCGAATGTAGACGAGATGTGGCTCAAATTCAAAGATATAGTAGCAACAGCAATTAAGTGATTCATACCTCATAAATTGGTAAGAGATGGAACGGATCCCCCGTGGTACACAAAAAAGGTCCGAACGCTGTTGCAGAGGCAACAGAAAAAGCATGCGAAGTTCAGAAGAACACGAAATCCCGAAGATGGGCTAAAATTTACAGACGCGCGGAATTTAGCACGTACTTCGATGCGAGATGCCTTTAATAGGTTCCACAACGAAACATTGGTAGAAAATCCGAAGAAATTCTGGTCGTATGTAAAGTACACAAGCGGCAAGACGCAGTCAATACCTTCGGTGCGCAGTGCCGATGGTACTGTTATGGACGACTGTGCCGCTAAAGCGGAGTTATTGAACGCAGTTTTCCGAAATTCCTTCACCAGGGAAGACGAATGGAATATTCCGGAATTTGAAACACGAACATCTGCTAGCATGAGTTTCTTAGAAGTAGATACCTTAGGGGTTGCAAAGCAACTCAAATCGCTTGATATGGGCAAGTCTTCAGGTCCAGATTGTATACCGATTAGGTTCCTTTCAGATTACGCTGATACTATAGCTCCCTATTCAGCACTCATATACAACCGCTCGCTCACCGATAGATCTGTACCTACAGATTGGAAAATTGCGCAGGTCGCACCAGTGTTCAAGAAGGGTAGTAGGAGTAATCCATTTAACTACAGACCTATATCATTGACGTCAGTTTGCAGTAGGGTTTTGGAGCATATACTGTATTCAAACACTATGAGTCACCTCGAAGGGAATGATCTGTTGACACGTAATCAGCATGGCTTCAGAAAACATCGCTCTTGTGCAATGCAGCTAGCTCTTTATTTGCACAAAGTAATTGCCGGTATCGACAGGGGATCTCAAGTTGATTCCGTATTTCTAGATTTCCGGAAAGCTTTTGACACCGTTCCTCACAAGCGACTTCTAATCAAGCTGCGGAGCTGTGGGGTATCGTCTCAGTTGTGCGACTGGATTCGTGATTTACTGTCAGGAAGGTAGCAGTTCGTAGTAATAGTCGGCAAATCATCGAGTAAAACTGAAGTGATATCAGGTGTTCACCAGGGAAGCGTCCTGGGACCTCTGCTGTTCCTGATCTATATAAATGACCTGGGTGACAATCTGAGCAGTTCTCTTAGATTGTTCGCAGATGATGCTGTAATTTACCGTCTAGTAAGATCATCCGAAGACCAGTATCAGTTGCAAAGCGATTTAGAAAAGATTGCTGTATGGTGTGTCAGGTGGCAGTTGACGCTAAATAACGATAAGTGTGAGATGATCCACATGAGTTCCAAAAGAAATCCGTTGGAATTTGATTACTCGATAAATAGTACAATTCTCAAGGCTGTCAATTCAAGTAAGTAGCTGGGTGTTAAAATTACGAACAACTTCAGTTGGAAGGACCACATAGATAATATTGTCGGGAAGGCGAGCCAAAGGTTGCGTTTCATTGGCAGGACACTTAGAAGATGCAACAAGTCCACTAAAGAGACAGCTTACACTACACTCGTTCGTCCTCTGTTACCAGGTGGGATTGACGGAGGACATCGAAAGGGTGCAAAAAAGGGCAGCTCGTTTTGTATTATCACGTTATAGGCGAGAGAGTGTGGCAGATATGATACACGAGTTGGGATGGAAGTCATTACAGCAAAGACGTTTTTCGTTGCGGCGAGACCTTTTTACGAAATTTCAGTCACCAACTTTCTCTTCCGAATGCGAAAATATTTTGTTGAGCCCAACCTACATAGGTAGGAATGATCATCAAAATAAAATAAGAGAAATCAGAGCTCGAACAGAAAGGTTTAGGTGTTCGTTTTTCCCGCTCGCTGTTCGGGAGTGGAATAGTAGAAAGATAGTATGATTGTGGTTCGATGGACCCTCTGCCAAGCACTTAAATGTGAATTGCAGAGTAGTCATGTAGATGTAGATGAAACGCTTTGGAAAAGCCCAACCTAGACCAGATGAATGAAATTTTCTATGCAAAAAGGCCTACGATTGTGGAAAAAGGTAAACTTTTCTCGATGATTTGGAATTATCAGAAACTGAATGTGTATATTCTTACAGTTGGCTATACCAACTCAAAACTCGGCATAGAATTCAGAAACTTAAAGTACATGAGGAGAACAGATAAAAATGCAGCTGAAAAATACAAAGAAACTTTTTGCAATTTGGTTAAACACCGTAACTTAACTGCTGGTCAAATCTACAATGCCGGTGAAACAGGCCTACTTTGGTGCTGCTTGCCTAGTTCAACTTTGGCACGTACAGACGGAAGAAAATCAGTAACTGTTTTGTGTTCAAATGCTTCCATGACCATGTGTTGACTGCTCACATTATTAGCAATTTTGTAAAGCCAAGAGCTTTTAAAAGCATTTTACATTTTCCTGTTATTTGTGGGGCTCATTCCAATGCATGGATGACTATAATTGTTTAAGTACTGTTTTCTTTCATAATTTTGTACCCTCTACAAGAAAAAAATTTACAAGAACTTGGTTGCCCGAACAGAGCAAGATATTGCATTTGCTAGATAACTGTACAGCCTACCTTCCAGCATCTAAATTGACCTCGGGGGATATATTTGTCACTTATCTTTCAGCTAACTGATCAGGGAGTAATTCGAATTTTCCCGTGTTTTTACAAGACTTCTTTTCTTCAAAAGGCTTATCTACTCACGTTGTACAGTGATGAATTTTGAAAAAAAATAACATTAAAGATTATTTTTGGAACTGAATTGGTGTGGAATAAAGTTAAGCTTATTGCTCTTCTGAAATCTTGGCAAAAACTCTGACCAAAAGCCTATGAAGAAGAAACAGACTCCACCCTTTCAATCTGAAATCATGGTGTTGTTTAACTGTTAGATGTTAGTCAAAATAAAGTAAGTAATTTGTGCAAGATGCAGTTTTGGAATGGACTAACACTAGTAGCGATAAAGAATAGAAAGCGATACAGAAAGTGATACAGCACAAGAACTTCAGTCACCAAATATAGAAACCAAGGGAGAAGAAGAGGCTGAGGCAACGAACACCTCAACCAACTTGGAATGAAGCAACTGCTGCTGCTGATATATTAATTTGATTTTCTAAAAGCAGCAAATCGTACAACATTGCAGAACTTATAAATTAGTGTACTATATACCGGTTTAACAAGTTTTAAAAAAAAAGAATTGGACACACAAAACAAGAAGATATTAGGACTTATTGCAAGCGAATACAATATATAAGTACTGTATGTAATGTATACACAGTATTCTATGTACTACAGGTTAATATTGTACTGTCCTGAACTTAACACTGGGTGAATAAATGGACAAGAAAAAAAGTTCCTGGAATTCCCGGTTACAAATGCATTTTTTTCTCAAGTGAAAATACACTTTTTTTCCCGGGTGAAAACACACTATACCCCTGGTAAAAATGCATTCTTTCCATTTTAAGTGACAATATACATTGCCTGTGAGCTGTAAGACTTATCAGTCCTTTGAATAGTGAAACTTTTCTACGCTCGTATACAACTTCCTGGTATTTTAGGAAATGAAACCCAGCAAAAAGCAACGTGCCTTGAAAACGTCTTTGATGTGCAACAACATTTGCGCTGCATATTCTCACATTACGAAATAATAAACGTGAATTCCACCAAATACAACACTGCAATCGAGATTGCACTTTTTTTAGCCAATCGCAACTCATGTCACGTGATCTTGCAAGCCAGTAACAGAGGATATTCAGAGCATACGATATGTGATAGTGATGGGCTTAACTGCGATTTTCGGATATCAGTGATTTCTGTGAATGCTACTTTTCAGTATCTGTTATTCTTAACTGTGATTTGTCGCAGTTAAGATGGTTCAAATGGCTCTGAGCACTATGGGACTTAACATCTGAGGTCATCAGTCCCCTAGAACTTAGAACTACTTAAACCTAACTAACCTAAGGACAACACACACATCCATGCCCGAGACAGGATTCGAACCTGCGACCGTAGCAGTCGCACGGTTCCGGACTGCGCGCCTAGAACCGCGAGACCACCGCAGCCGGCTCGCAGTTAAGAGTCGCAATTAAGGAACGTAGGTCGTGTATCTCTCCGCCACTGCTATTTCTGCCATTTCTGCTACGTCCGCGATTTCTGTGACTTCTGCTATTTCTGTGACTTCTGCTACTTCTGCGATTTCTGTGACTCCTGCGATTTCTGCGACTTACCACTGTATGAAAAAGTTACATCTGCCCACACAGAAAATTGCATCTCAACAAACCTGTCATTGGTAAGTAAGTTTTACGTTTGTTCTTCCGTTAGCTTTAATTATGTATTAAAGAAACAGCTGCGAAAATATTAATAGTGTAATTAATATGTAAGTAGCCATACAGTAGCGTAATAGTTCGTGTTTAGAAAATGAATTCTAACATATTGTTATGTTCACAGATACCCGAACTACATTTCAGTCACTCAGTAAAGTGATAACTCAAAATATCATTGTCAACAGATCTGGAGAAATTACCACTGCGTCTGTAGACCGTTTCCGTCAGACGAGAGGTTAGTTTCTAAGTGTTTCGATGGACTTAATTACTTCAGTGAGATCGTTCTTGCAAATGTGAAATGTACTCCATTGAGTGGCTTTCATTACAGCAAATATTAGCAATCTACTCTGTCAAATATATTACTTGTAATTAGTGACAGCAAAAATTGTTTAATAATCGTTGTGATTTTGCAGACACAGTTCTGACTGATTCCTGGTTGCTGTACGTATCTATCCACATGAAGGCAGTTGAGAGAGACTCGTGAAGATTCAAGACAGCTCTTAGAGGATTTGCAGTTTAAAAGTGACATAATTGTGAAATAAGTGTGCAGATGAGTGATTAAACTGTGTTTTATTGAAGTTGTTATGCAATTTTAAAGGAATAATAAATGTTAAATACAGTGAGTCTCATTTTCCACATGTTTAAGCCATCCTATACCCGTAATTTTCCGCCACTTATTTGCTGGTAAACACTTGTTGGAGGGTGACATGCCGCCCCCCCCCCCCCCCCAAACTTGGTGTGACACTGACCTGTAACATATCCCAAAGTCTACAATATGCGTTTTGAGGCTGTTGATATGAAAGTGGGAAGTACAGATCCCCCAGTTAAATCAGGAATAGCTTAAGTGCATTACTTGAAAGTAACACAGGAAAGCTTACTTATGTAGGTGGTAGTAGTGTCAGAAAAAAGTTCGTGTGTGTGAAGTTGCCATGTAGAACACCAGGTGTAAAACTTTTATCCCGAGTCTTGAACTGTGTCGAAATAAAAGTGAGGCATTCATATGACTCAATAATGCCGTTTTCATTTCACTACACTTATACAGATGTCTGAGTTCTGCTGTGTTAACATTGCATAGTCCTGTAGGCATGTGGAGTCATATTGTCATATTGGAAGCAGAATCACATTTGTTACGTTACTTGATATTTTCAGGAGAAAAAGGCAATGTTGCTTCTTATTAATATAATACATTCAGAGTCACAGCTGTGTTTGACCAGCCATAACTGATGCTGAATGTGCATGTCGTCATATAATGTGAAGAGCTTATTTCAATAGTGGCACAAGTCCATTACCTCCATTTTTCTGTCTATAATGCTTCTGAAATTAATTATCCAAACAAGCATTAATAAAGGTTCATTTCTAGCAAGAAGCCATATGCTTGAATATTTCTGGTATCTCAACTGCAGATTTTTCAGCGCTCTTTTAACTTTACGAGTCCGTATCTCAAAATGAACAAAAATGAACTTGTACCACTATTGAAATAAGTTCTTCATACGCACACACAGCACACCGATCTCGTGAGGCACAAGGCTCTGATGACGAAGTACGTACGTCGTTCAACAGATGGCACTAGGAAAAGAATGTTAACTGCGCTTTTTAGTTGCTACTTGTGACTCTTAGTTGCGATTTGTCACGGAAATCGCAGTTTGACTCGGTAGCGGATAGCATAGTATGAGCTTTGCTCAACAGATGGCACTGCTAACTGCGCTTTTTGGTTGCTACTTGCAACTCTTAGTTGCGAATTGTCACGGAAATCGCAGTTAGACTCGATAGCGTGTCGCAGAGATGAGGGTAGTACGAACTTTGGCCAGCAGATGGCACTGTTAACTGCGCTTTTTAGTTGCTACTTGCGACTTCTAGCAGCGACTTGTCACTGAAATCGCAGAAACCAGTACGGAATTCGGCCAACAGATGGCTCACAGCGTTGAATGTGAAATGCTACTTGCGACTGCTAACTGTGACTGAAATCGCAGTTAGATTTTGTAAAGTTGTTATTGTGATATCTGTGACTTCTCAATCACTGTGATTTCTAACAGATACGCGATTTCCTGCACACCACTAATATGTGACATAGTGAGCTAATACCAACATCATAAGTAACTAGCGCAAAACACAAAAAAGGAAAGTTAATGGTTTAAATTAATACACATACTGTATAGCTACAAGAAAAGCTAACCTTTCACATATAATACTGACTGCTAAATATTTGATATTTTTTATTTTCTAATGGTGTAGTCAGACAGGATCATAAGAGCACAACTTAAATTGCAACACCTGAATATTGCTGGCAAGCGAGATTATAAATTTCACTTCTGTGCACCAAACATTTCAAGAGTTACCTGTCTGAATACAATCTTGTTTGTCCAGCACTTCGACTTTCCAATAGACATTGCTCACTCACTTGGCGCCTTTTTTTGACAGACATTTATTCTTTTTGCCATCATTATTGCATAATTTGTAATGTATGGCAGAACTAAAATAAATATGAAAAACCAACCTTGAAACTTTGTCTTTTTTAACATTTGTTACTGTTTAAGATGCACTATATGATCGAAAGTATCCGGACAACACCAAAAACATACGTTTTTCATATTAGTTGTACTGTGCTGCCACCTACTGGCCGGTACTCCATATTAGTGAGCTCAGTAGTCATTACACATCGTGGGAGAGCAGAATGTGGTGCTCCGCGGAACTCACGGACTTTGAACGTGGTCAGGTGATTGGGTGTCATTTGTGTCATACATCTGTATGCGAGATTTCCACACTCCTAAACATCGCTATACCACCGCCGGCGAAACATTGCACTTGACAGTTCGCTTTTTGTCTAGTTAGGTTGGCTATACTGTAATAGCGATGTTGCAACAGCAGCCTCTATACACACAGCAGACGATACAGTTTTCCGTCCCGTCTCGTAAATGCAAGCGATTGAGCAATTACAATGTATATAAAAACTCGTTTTTAGTTGTACTACAATGACAGGAAGTAAACAACCATATAATAATGCATGTAAAAGCATAACAATGCGCACCCTTTCGATAACGGAGCAAAGAAATACAAAAAACAAGCATCTGACGACTGGTACTTTAAAATCAATAATGTACGTAGTTTACAAAATAAATAATAACCGATAATGCAATAAATAACCAATATTAGAATTTTTTCACTCACCAATTTACAGCGACAATGGCGCAATTCCATCCAGCTCCCCATCGTCAGTGTTGTCCGATTTATCGCTAAAACCGTCTTCATCGTCGTCATCGGCAAGACAAATCATTAATTGTTCATGGCCACTGATAATGCCTTCTATTGTCTGTGCTGCTCGTAGAAGCTTCTCGACGTGCTCTACTTTTTTTCTTGTTGAGGCTGCATCCACAGTCACAAGAGCTTCACGCAACAGCTTTTCCACCTCTGTTATTGTAAAGGACTTGTTGTTGTTCCTTACATACATTTTTACGTCACTCCATACTAACTCAATAGGGTTGAAATGGCAGTGATATGGTGGCAGCCTTATTACAGTATGACCCTGCTCCTTGGCAATTTCGTCTGCTACGTATGTAGGTGTCGTAGGCTTATTTTCTTTAACAAGAGAATATAACAGAACCTTTGTCATACCCATATCAACTGCAATATTTCGAGCCTGTAACCACTGCACCATAATTTCTTTCCGATCATTTGTAGTTGGGGCTTTGTTCTGTATCGCCGAATGATATGGAGCATTGTCCATTACAATTGTTGTAGGGACAGGAAATTGTTTTAAAAGGTTCCTGAACCACTCAACAAATCGTGCGTGATCCATATCTTCATGGTAATCACCAGTCTTTTTTGATCTAAAAACTGAAAGTGCGTCAGGGACAAAACCACTGGAGGAGCCTGCATGGACCACAATTAATCTAGCTCCTCTTCCCGTCGGCTGATGGCCGCTACTGCTGGGTGTGTTATCCGTCCAACATTTACTGACAGCTTCCCCGGCATTAACCCACGTTTCGTCTAGCCAAATTATGGAATGAATGTCTCTGCCCACAATTTTGTGCAAGAAAATGCTACGAGCGGTAACAATATGTGCCCTCTCTAACAGTACTTTGCGTCCGTCTAGCGTTTTGTAATGGAAACCCATATTTTTAGCACAATTTTTAGTGATGTTTTACCACCCCTGAAGAGTTCACTTTCTTTTAAAGAGATTAATAACTTAGCTACAGTCGGATACTCTTTTCTGCTGTAGTAAGCATAAACATGCCTACGAACTGCATCAGTCTGGAAAGAATCTAAATCTGTGATAGGACTACGCCGCTTTTTCTTCTTTCCCGGGGTTGATAAAAATGTATTATTTGATCCAGACAGCTCGGAATCATTACGGCTCACTTCTGTATCTTCCAAGTTTTGTAGTAATACTCCCTTACTTACTACCGTTCTTGCACTAATACCAAGAGTTTTCGACGTACGTTCCACCACTTTGTCGGCAGGAATTGATGGCTGTCCACAAATGCTTACGTAGTTTTTCTCCTGCTCGTAAAACTCACGAGTTCTGCGTAGCAACTCCAGTGCCTGGCTGTTTAGCGGCACCCCTCGACGCAAAGGATTGTCACTAGGTGAACGAAGTCCTTTCGGTGGCATTTTCCAAGTACGTAAACTCACAACGTAACAAAAGTCACAACGATATAGCACACAGTACAACGAAAACACGCGGTAAACGACATACAATTCACATTGTGTACACATTCACCAAACAAAGCCGGCCACGCGGGAACTCTGACGGCACAGCATGTGAGTAACAGCAGTGCTCACTGCGCTGTGATTGGCTGGCGCCCCACGCTGAGCGCCTAGCGCCTATCGTTCTTCACTTATTACTCTGTTACGCTGCCAACTTCATACGCAAACGTCAAGTGCAATGTTTCAGCGGCCCGGGTATAGGTCCACTGCTTCCGATGTGATAGTGAAGTGGAAGCGAGAAGGGACACGTACAGCAGAAAAGCATACAGGCTGATCTCGTGTGTCAAGTGACAGAGACCGCCAACAGTTGAAGAGGGTCGTAATGTGTAATAGGCAGACATCTATCCAGGCCATCACACAGGAATTCCAGGCTGCATCAGGATCCACTGTAAGTACTTTGACAGTTAGGGAGAAGGTGAGAAAGCATGGATTTCATGGTCGAGTGGCCGCTCACAAGCCACACATCACACCAGTAAATGCCAAACGACTCCTCGCTTGGTGTAAGGAGCATAAACATTGGACGGTTGAATGTGGAAAAATGTTGTGTGGAGTGACGAATCATGGTACACAATGTGGCGATCCAATAGCAGGGTGTGAGTATGGCGAATGCCCGGTGAACGTCATCTGCCAGCATGTGTAGTGCCGACAGTAAAATTCGGAGGCGGTGGTGTAGTCGTGTTTTTCATGGAGGGGGCTTGCACCCGTTGTTGCTTTGTGTGGTACTAGGCCTACATTAGTGGTTTACGCACTTTCTTGCTTCCAATGTTGAAGAGTAATTCGGAGAAGACGATTGCACCTTTCAACATGATCGAGCACCTGTTCATAATGCACAGCCTGTGGCGGAATGATTACTCGACAATAATGTCCCAGTAATGGACTGGCCTGCACAGAGTTCTCACCCGAATACTACAGAGCACCTTTGGGATGTTTTGGAAAGCCGACTTCGTACCGGGTAGCATTAATCTCACGATAGTTGAGGGGAGCCCTACGTCATAGTGACGTATCGACTGTCGTGTGCATTCTGTATATATTGACTGTTGTGTGCGTCTTGAATCTGCATTGTTATTTCTTTATGTGCTTTCATTGTCCTATGTCCGGTGTTTCTAGGGTATACATCGTTCTGAACATGGGCTCTAACGGAGATGAGAGAACTTTCGAGCAGATCCATGAAGATAATCTGAAAGATTTCATTATCTTTCTTAGTTGATTTACAACACGAAGGCAAAATTAAATGGAACTAGATGGTTTAATGTTTCTAGCAACATTCGGAATTATCTTCAGAACCACTTCAATTTCTCAGTTAAACGTTTCTGCCCAGATGAATTATGTACAATTTATTGGATTTTATAAAAATACGAAACACTTTAATTTCTTTCTATTTCATGTTTTTACACACGATTTATTCTATATTAATCGGATTGAAAACATGACTAGACACTTTTTTAACTTGCGTTATGGTTATGATTCCTTCATTCAGATATTCGTTACGTTCATGAAACACACAATAACATCCCACATTCTTTGGATTGCAGCTTAATAATTAATTACTTCACTTTTCTGTCCATACGATTTATCCACGATCCGTCGCATTAAAAAAAAAAAAAAAAAAAAAAAAAAAGACATGCTTTTTTGGGTTTCGTTATGGCTCCTTCGCTCAGACATGAATTATGTTCATGAAATACACAATAACATCGCAAATTGTTGGGATTACATTTAACAATTCATTCAGCTCGGATGAGCATATCACACATCGTTTGTACACATGTATTTACATTTAGCTTTGACGTTATCGGTACAACCGCAGTGATCGATATACGCACTCATGTAGTCGATTTAGGTTATTTGCGTCACGATGACGTAGCGTTACGTCATTATGACGTAGGGTTCTCCTCACCTAGCGTGACATGAATGCTACCCCTTCGTGCCAGGCCTCACCGACGGCCATAGATACCTCTCTTCAGTGCAGTACTCAGTGAAGAATGGGCTGCTACTCCCGAAGAAACCTCCCATCACCTGATTGAACATTTTTATTTATTTATTTATTTATTTACTCATCAAGCTCCGTAGGACCAAATTGAGAAGCAAATCTCCAAGGCCATGGAACATGTCAGTACACGAAGTTACAACATAAACGTAATAACAGATAAAAATAAATGTTCATGAGCCTTAAAAAAGTCAGTCCATAAGTTTAAGTAAACGCTATCAGCAATACAATAAAAATCAGCTTAATTTATGAAGGAACTCCTCGACAGAATAGGAGGAAACTCTTCAGTTTTGATTTGAAGGCGCATGTATTACTGCTAAGATATTTTAATTCGAGTGGCCTTATTGAAAATGGATGCAGCAGTATGCTGCACACCTTTTTGCACAAGAGTTAAGGAAGTCTGATCCAATGCAGGTTTGATTTCTGCCGAGTATTAACCGAGTGAAAGCCGCTTATTCTTGCGAATAAACTAATGGTGGTAACAAGAAACGACGAAAGGCATATACGTATTGAGAGGCCAATGTCAAAATACCCAGACTCGTGAACAGAGGTCGACAAGAGGTTCGTGAACTCACACCACTTATTGCCCGAACCGCCCATTTCTGAGCCAAAAATATCCTTCTAGAATGGTAAGAGTTACCCCAAAACATAACACCATACGACAATAGCGAAGTAGACTAATTTTCGTGTCGAACCATCACTCACTTCTGATACCGTTCGAATAGTAAAAATGACAGTATTAAGTCTTTGAACAAGATCCTCAACGTGGGCTTTCCATGACAGCTTACTATCCATCTGAACACCTAGAAATTTGAACTGTTCAGTTTCACTAATCATATGCCCAGTCTGTGAAATTAAAACGTCGGGTTTTGTTGAATTGTGCGTTAGAAACTGTAAAAACTGAGTCTTACTGTGAGTTAGCATTGGTTTATTTTCTACAAGCCATAAACTGAGGTCATGTACTGCTCTATTTGAAACCGAGCCTGCCTGTGAAAGAGGAAGTTGCCATAAAGGCTAAGGTGGGCTAACACCATCTTGAATTCCAGCGTTACTGATGGAGGGCGCCACGAACTTTTAATTCATTTTCAGCGAGGTGAACGGATACTTTTGATCACCTAGTGTATATCAGTGCAAATGAGATAGTAAAATTTTAATTATCTGTTAATGCGAATGTTCGAGATACAGTGAAACATGTTGATCGTTTGCTAGTTTGTTTACATTACTGCATTAACGAAAACAGTGACAAATTAGGAAAATATATTTCTATATGGTCTTTGTAACAAAAAAAAAACTGTGGAAAAGAAACTAGCATTTCCAGACAGAATACAAATTACTTCTTTAAATATTCCAGTTCTTTTCTTTTCTTTTTTGGTAATACGGTGACTGACACGAGGAACGAGTGCCAAAATAATAACAGCTTACACTTACACGAACCAGAAACCATGCAGATTGGTATTTTACATGGAAACAATGAGAGTGATTTGACTTACTTTCCATGCGTTTTATTTATCATCATATATTGCAAGAATGTTTTCACTTATGAGCGAACATCAGCAAGCTAGCACGAACCAATCAATACACGATATCACAAGCAGGCTATCTCGATACCCATGTTGTCTGCAGAAATACCTACAATGTTTGTAGCCTCAAACAGAAGCGATATTTCAGGGTCTCTCTTCCTAATCTGGTATTATCTTAAGTCCATAATCGGCGAGCACCAACCAATTCTGGATTTGAGAGGTTGTTCTGTATTAATAAATATTATCACAAACTTATTCTGCAGTAAAACATTACTCACCGAAACAACATATACATGTGGAAAAACATGTTGTTTTAAGGATGATTCTCCCATCTTTTCAAGCACAAAATCTTTGTTGCACACAATGCAATTTGCTTTGAGTTTTTCATCAGATGGTATATTCCAATTTTTAAATTCATCTTTTTTTAACCATAGACGATTAAAAACACATTTACACATTATGGACACTTGGCAGTAACATTCAACAAACGACTCAGCGGAGAAGAGGAACTCTGGTTCTGCAAAATTCTGCCCTGACGTTACATGCATAGCTGGAGATTGAAGACACTGTGGGCATAAACATCTATTCTGTCTTGCCTGTAGTTAACATATAATCCGCAGCACCTGTCAACAAAGAATAGGCACTTGCCTTTGTGACGTCTTTGATCTCCCATGCAACTCACGCCCACACTGAGTCTCGTGTAGCTACCTAACGCTTCCGACTATCGACCCTGAGGATGATTAGAAACTCGTTTGCCCATTATGGCATTTTTAAATTTTCACTCAAGGGCTGTAGCACTCAACAAAATCTGTGTTAAAGAACTTAAAAAGCACTAGCTCACAGTGTAGCGATCGAAAGGACCGAATGGAAAGACATACACGATTCAGTACAACATTTATTCTTGTCATCACACAGAAAATCTGTTGACTGTCAACTGAAAACACATGCTCTCCTTACTAGTCAAACTATGCCAGCAGTAGCAATACAAAGAAAACCACTGCAAATGGGCAAAAGAAATGCAATGTCACGCATTCCAGCAATTCACCGTTGACTTCGGCACGTCCTCAACAGCTCAAGTACGGAAATAAGGCAGTTTGTTCTTCGTATAATGTCAGCATGTTTAGTTGACTTCCTTGGTGTCTGTATTCTAGCCCCCATTGTAGCCATATGCCACACTCAGTGATGTAACAGTAGTGGATGTTTGAGATCATTGAATTTCAACAGTCTTAACTTAGTTTAGACTTTTTGCTACAAAAGAAGTCCGATACTGCATCTGACACTCACCGTCTATATAAAGTGTGTGAACTCTTCTTGCAACCGTGAGTACAATATATCGTAGGTACTGTACGGTACGAGGTGCACGCATCCGTAAGCTGCTAGCACTGGTCCTTCCACAGCGACCATCTGTGCCATTTCCCCACACAGTATCCACCTGCCTTCTTTCCATAGCCAAATTGTATACTGGCAGTAACCTTTTGCTTTTCTTCCTCACTTTTGTCTCATACACAAATTTTTATTTCCACACGTATGCTGAGAGAAAAAGTAATGAAACTTTAAAAAAAAGGCTTTTATACAATTTTTAGGGCTTAAACTTTAAAATTTGGCATTTTTAGAGGTCCCTACAAAGGATTTTTAAGATTATGGCCTTTTTAAGGCACTTGAGAAACCTGTTGTAGTTTTGTGATTTATAAATAGAGACCAGTGGTGTAATGTAGTTGCCAGTGTCAAATAGTATAACTAAAGCAAAATCCAATAATACAGATATTCATATAAATAATCTCTTTCTCTCTCCATTCTTTGCATTATCTTTAAGTTTTGTGCACACATTTTTCCTATTCCCACTATTTCTCAGAGAATTTTCCTTCATTTAGTGGCCGAGCAGTTCTAGGCGCTTCAGTCCGGAACTGTGCAACTGCTACAGTCGCAGGTTCGAATCCTGCCTCGGGCATGGATGTGTGTGATGTTCTTAGGTTAGTTAGGTTTATGTAGTTCTACGTTCTAGGGGACTGATGACCTCAGATGTTAAATCCCATAGTGCTCACAACTGTTTGAAGTTTGATAAAAATACAGGTGCAGGGGGCAGTCCATTTATTCATATCAAGTAAATATCAAATTTATATTAAAATTGAAACAATTTGGAAGGCAATATTAATTTCATATTCCAATCAACATTGAATAACCCAAATGGCACAGGTACTGAAGTCACATAGCAATATAATAATTTAAAATATTAGAAGGTATGAAAAGTGATGCAATAAATTTACTAATATTAATGGTTTGCTGTGAAAAGACACTAACTGTACAGAAAAATAGAAGTTAAATGGAAGAGTGGAAATTGAAAATGTTCCTAGTGCCATTTTTTCCCAACAACACTTTTGCAGTGCTTTTTTGTTCTCAGTACTCCATTGCACGTTCCTAGACTTGTTCCAAGTGTCACATTATGGAGAAAATGTTTCAAACATTTGTTAGTACGGTCAAGCCCCTGTAAGACAATCCCTGACAGTTGCAGTGGCATCTTCAAGCAGCAGCTCAATAGATGGTTACTGTTTTGTCTTCAGCCACTTGTGGTTCGCAATCGTAGCTGGCAACAGAGTTTGTTGGTGGCTGTACTTTGTATTTTCGTAAATAAATTCATCTGTATGCAAACTGATCTGTAGTGTCAGCCACTAACCAAACACAGGTACATCACGAACCTTTAACCCAAATGAATACAGACTCATTTACAGATACTTTTATCTTATTACGAGTATACAAAGACAATGCAGAAGGCAAGATATAAGCAGATTTACCAAAGTCTTTATTAGCAAGTTCTGCCATATGGTAGGTATGATAGACAATAATGTCTCTATCAACAAAACTTTCAAGTCCTGGTACGTTAAGAACTCCTGTACCTCCATGTACAATGGCTACAGTGAGCCCACCATTACCATGATCAACAGTATCATTAATGTCAATACTAAAATTAAGTCTAACAACCACAGAAAACACAAGGTCCGTCGACAAGTGCAGTAGCAGCAACACTCTTCACTGGAATGCGATTCTCCTTGTCTCCAGCTGTTCCGGCAAACTCGATGTTCTAGATCGTTTTATACACTGTCTGTTTAGAACGACGACAAAATCTCCTGTACGGCATCGTGGCGGCATTCTATGCAGTTGCCTGTGCAGCAGCATGAATGAGCTTCTGCGCAGCTCTCGCTTGCTTATATAGTATTTGCAGTAGCTTGGACTCAAGGAGGCAACAGTTTTGTTCTGTTAATAGACTTATCGCTTGACCTTGTTGACCTCCCGCAGCTGCGGGCAGGCGGCTGATGCTATCGTGGCAGCGCGCCTGCGGACGCGTACGTCTGGAACACCCAGTGTGCGCATTGGGGATTACACTCCACTGGCACTGTGAAAATATTCTAAGTCCAAGCTACTGCATATACTGCTGAGCAGTGCTTCGCTCAGGAGTTCCGAAAGCTGCAGCTATGAAATCATTCCATGTAATTCCAGTGCATAGAACTGACTACTCTGATTTTAAAGACACTACAGAAACACTGCTGTCAAAGCAGGCATGTAAGATCCCCAAATCCACTATAAATAAAGTGTCTCTTACTCATTAATCTCAAATAGCTATTAAAAATCCTTACTCTGAAATAGAGGAATAGAGAAATGTCATTGTAATCAAAAGAGACAATCATGGCAGACACATGCCGTGCTACTTCATGCGAAAGACCAGTTTGCAAAACAGAAAAACTTGTTCACGATGTTGCCATTTCTTCCTCAACAGCACAGAAACCTTTATAGCAAACTTTGCAACATCTGATCTCAAGAACGGAGTTGTGTAAGGAACAGAAGTCAGTACTGCGGGATACTTTTTCATGAATTGAATTTTCTTATTCATTTGTAAAAAGTGTCCGAAATGAGAAATGGTTTTTGTTGACTACACCTCTACTACACTCATGCTCATAAATTAAGGATAATGCTGATACATGGTGAAACAATGCTCTGGTGGGCAGTTTGAGGGTTTACATCACCCCAGGGTATGAGCATGCGGTGCATTTGACCTGCAGTCGTCACACAGTGGCGCTGGCAGCAGTCCACATACGCAGAGGTGTGTTGGTGCATGTCAGAGCACAGTGCAGCGAGTAAGTGTGCACAAGTTTT
Organism: Schistocerca gregaria; assembly: GCF_023897955.1. NCBI lineage: Eukaryota > Metazoa > Arthropoda > Insecta > Orthoptera > Acrididae > Schistocerca > Schistocerca gregaria. Next base: position 122,512,311 of record NC_064930.1, on the reverse strand, counting down.
CAGACGTGCTAGTGCTGACTGTGTGTTGAAAATGATTCAAAGAACACATATTGATGACTATATGAGGGGTAGAATACTAGGGCGACTGGAGGCTGGTCAAACACAGCAGGTCATAGCACGGGACCTCCGTGTGCCACAAAGTGTGATCTCAAGATTATGGCAACGATTCCAGCAGACAGGAAACGTGTCCAGGCGCTACAGTATGGGACTTCCACAGTGTACAACACCACAAGAAGACAGATATCTCACCATCAGTGCCCGCAGACGGCCACGGAGTACTGCAGGTAGTCTCGCTCGGGACCTTATTGCAGCCACTGGAACAGTTGTCTCCAGACACACAGTCTAGAAACGACTGAACAGACACGGTTTATTCAATCAGAGACCTGAAAGGTGCATTCCACTGACCCCTGGTCACAGGAGAGTCCGTAAAGCCTGGTGTCAAGAACACAGTACATTGTCATAGGGACAGTGGTCCAGGTTATGTTCACAGACGAGTCCAGGTATAAAGTCTGAACAGTGATTCTTGCCAGGTTTTCATCCGACATGAACTGGGAACCAGATGCCAACCCCTTAAGGTCCTTGAAAGGGACCTGATGGAGGTTGTGGTTTGATGCTGTGGGTGAGATTATGATTGGTGCATGTACACCTCTGCTTGTCTTTGACAGAGGAACTTTACAGGTCAGGTTTATCGGGACGTCATTTTGCTCCAATATGTCTGCCTTTTCGGGGGTGCAGTGAGTCCCACCTTCCTCCTGATGGATAACAACACACAGCCCCACTGAGCTGCCATTGTGGAGGACTACCTTGAACAGAAGAAATAAGGCAAATGGAGTGGCCTGCCTGTTCTCCAGACTTACACCTCATCAAGCACGTCTGGGATGCTCTCGGTAGACGCATTGCTGCACGTCTTCAAAGCCCAAAGACACTTCAGGAGCTCCGACAGGCACCAGTGCAACAATGGGAGGCTATACCCCACTAGCTGCTAGACCACCTGATCCAGAGTATGGCAACCCGTTGTGTTGCCTGTATACATGTGCACGGTGATCATATCCGATATTGATGTTGGGGTACACGCGCAGGAAGCAGTGGCATTTTGTAGGACGTGTGTTTCGGGACGGTTTTCTTAACTTATCACCAACACCGTGGACTCACAGATCTGTGTCGTGTGTGTTCCGTATGTACCTATGCTATTAGTGCCAGTTTTGTGTAGTGCCACGTTGTGTGGCACCACATTCTGCAATTATCCTTAATTTATGAGCATGAGTGTAGTTAAAATAATACTGTGTATTTTTGTACCTGCATTATCTCAAATAAAACTTACGACTGTCAGTTTCCTTGTAGGGCTATTAGAACATTTTAACAAATTACTATATTTATTTTCTAAACTGTGTCATTTCTTAGAGTACTGGAAAGGAATTCTGCCTTATGTGAGTTTTTTGTCACCAGTCTACTGACTGGTTTGATGTGGCCCACCACGAATTCCTTTCCTGTGCTAACCTCTTCATCTCAGAGTAGCACTTGCAACCTACATCCTCAATTATTTGCTTGACGTATTCCAATCTCTGTCTTCCTCTACAGTTTTTGCCCTCTACAGCTCCCTCTAGTACCGTTGAAGTCATTCCCTCATTCTTAGCAGATGTCCTATCATCCTATTCCTTCTCCTTATCAGTATTTTCCACATATTCCTTTCCACTCCGATTCTGCATAGAACCTCCTCACTCCTTACCTTATCAGTCCACCTAATTTTCAACATTCGTCTATAGCACCACATCACAAATGCTTCGATTCTCTTCTGTTCCGGCTTTCCCACAGTCCATGTTTCACTACCATACAATGCTGTACTCCAGACGTACATCCTCAGAAATTTCTTCCTCAAATTAAGGCCGGTATTTGATATCAGTAGACTTCTCTTGGCCAGAAATGCCTTTTTTGCCATAGCGAGTCTGCTTTTGATGTCTTCCTTGTTCCGTCCGTCATTGGTTATTTTACTGCCTAGGTAGCAGAATTCCTTAACTTCATTGACTTCGTGACCATCAATCCTGATGTTAAGTTTCTCGCTGTTCTCATTTCTACTACTTCTCATTACCTTCGTCATTCTCCGATTTACTCTCAAACCATACTGTGTACTCATTAGACTGTTCATTCCGTTCACTTTCACTCAGGATAGCAATGTCATCAGCGAATCTTATCATTGATATCCTTTCACTTTGTATTTTAAATCCACTCCTGAACCTTTTTTTTTAATTTTCATCATTGCTTCCTCGATGCACAGATTGAAGAGTAGGGGCGAAAGGCTACAGCCTTGTCTTACACCCTTCTTAATACGAGCACTTCGTTCTTGATCGTCCACTCTTATTATTCCCTCTTGGTTGTTGTACATATTGTATATGACCCGTCTCTCCCTATAGCTTACCCCTACTTTTTTCAGTATCTCTAACAGCTTGCACCATTTTATATTGTCGAACGCTTTTTCCAGGTCGACAAATCCTATGAATGTGTCTCGATTTTTCTTCAGCCTTGCTTCCATTCTTAGCTGTAACGTCAGAATTGCCTCTCTCGTGCCTTTACTTTTCCTAAAGCCAAACTGATCGTCACCTAGCGCATTCTCAATTTTCTTTTCCATTCTTTTGTATATTATTCTTGTAAGCAGCTTCGATGCATGAGCTGTTAAGCTGATTGTGCGATAATTCTCGCACTTGTCAGCTCTTGCCGTCTTCGGAATTGTGTGGATGATGCTTTTCTGAAAGTCAGATGGTATGTCGCCAGACTCATATATTTTACACACCAACGTGAATAGTCGTTTTGTTGCCACTTCCCCTAATGATTTTAGAAATTCTGATGGAATGTTATCTATCCCTTCTGCCTTATTTGACCGTAAGTCCTCCAAAGCTTTTTTAAATTCTGATTCTAATACTGGATCCCCTATCTCTTCTAAATCGACTCCTGTTTCTTCTTCTATCACATCAGACATATCTTCACCCTCATAGAGGCTTTCAATGTATTCTTTCCACCTGTCTGCTCTCTCCTCTGCATTTAACAGTGAAATTCCCGTTGCACTCTTAATGTTATCACCGTTGCTTTTAATGTCACCAAAGGTTGTTTTGACTTTCCTGTATGCTGAATCTGTCCTTCCGACAATCATATCTTTTTCGATGTCTTCACATTTTTCCTGCAGCCATTTCGTCTTAGCTTCCCTACACTTCCTATTTATTTCATTCCTCAGCGCCTTGTATTTCTGTATTCCCGATTTTCCCGGAACATGTTTGTACTTCCTCCTTTCATCAATCAACTGAATTATTTCTTCTGTTACCCATGGTTTCTTCGCAGCTACCTTCTTTGTACCTATGTTTTCCTTCCCAACTTCTGTGATAGCCCTTTTTAGAGATGTCCATTCCTCTTCAACTGTGTTGCCTACTGCACTACTCCTTATTGCTGTATCTATAGAGTTAGAGAACTTCAAATGTATCTCGTCATTCCTTAGAACTTCCGTATCCCACTTCTTTGCGTATTGGTTCTTCCTGACTAATGTCTTGAACTTCAGCCTACTCTTCATCACTACTATATTGTGATCTGAGTCTATATCTGCTCCTGGGTATGCCTTACAATGCAGTATCTGATTTCGTAATCTCTGTCTGACCATGATGTAATCTAATTGACATCTTCCCGTATTTCCCGGCCTTTTCCAAGTATACCTCCTCCTCTTGTGATTCTTGAACAGGGTATTCACTATTACTAGCTGAAACTTGTTACAGAACTCAATTAGTCTTTCTCCTTTTTCATTCCTTGTCCCAAGCCCACATTCTCCTGTAAGCTTTTCTTCTACTCCTTCCCCTACAACTGCATTTCAGTCGCCCATGACTATTAGATTTTCGTCCCTCTTTACATACTGCATTACCCTTTCAATATCCTCGTACACTTTCGTTATCTGTTCATCTTCAGCTTGCGACATCGGCATGTATACCTGAACTATCGTTGTCGGTGTTGGTCTGCTGTCAATTCTGATTAGACATATGAACTGCAAAATTCACAAGATGATTATTGTCTCATTACATTCTGCAAAGACAAGGTGGACAGCACAATTCTATGGCATCAGAATAGCTTCTCAGTTTTTTGGCTACAAATAAATTTTGCGCAAGAAGAGAGAGAGATACTGTTTTTACCTTTTCCTGATGAATGTGAGCTTTGGCAGTTAGAATGTTTTGTATTTCCACTCTTCAAATGTCCTTCAATACGGTAAATAATGTAAAATTGGTATAAATTAGCAAAATATTGCCGCTGTCAATTAGCGAGTCACAGTCTGGTTTGCTTAGTAACTATTGATGTGATGACAGTAACAGTTATCTTGCCTGGAGAAAATAAAATCAAATTTGGAAAAAAAAAGTGTGTTGGATTATTATGAAATAAAAACCCAGGTCTTGTTAAATCTGCATGTAAGATGAGTATAAGCTATTGATGTGATAAGTGCTTTTCATTATTTGAATAACAACGTCCACTTTATCACTGATGTGATGATGCAATTTAAATTTTGGAAGGAATTGCAAATAATGGAGTTAGATTTTACGTTAAGAAGCTCTGTAGGAGAACAAGTCTCATATTGTGGTCGTACTATGTCCCAGGAGAACACATCACAAGTGAGTAATTGTACTCAGAGTAACACTGCTCATTTACACACCAGTGCAGGAACTGAATACCATCACTGCCCACATTTTACCCAAGTGGTAGCACAATTCAAATTGCAATAATCAGTCTGTACATACGTAATACAGTATTTACTCGAATCCAAGCCGCACTTATTTTCTGGTTTTTGTAATCTGAAAATCCGCCTACGGCTTAGAATCGAGTGCAAAGTAAGCGGAAGTTCCGATAAATGTTGGTAGGTGGCGGCACAACTAACTTCTGCTGTCGAATATATGTAGTGCTACACAGGCACGCATGCTTTGGAGGCACAAAGACAAATACCGACACTAAAACCTCTACGTCAGTAAATAAATTAAAAGAAAAGGTAGAAGAACATAAACACTATGCCATGTATTCTTTCGTGTTTGCTGCTGACTCATTTAAATCCTGTCTGCCTAATAAACTACGAAACTAGAGTGAGACAACAGCGAATGTGGAAGATTATACATATCATGTCATGTCATGTTTATATTCATATTATTCTTATGCTGAATAGTGATACAGTTAGAAATGAAGTGCGGCAACTGACTAGATTTATAAATCTAAGATGACTAATTTCTACGCAAAGGTTTTTAAATGGAGAAAAATTTTCAATAAACTCTCATTCAGAACATCTTCTATCATTTGCAGTCTATTATTTGGTTCTTGTTGATCATCATCAAAGAAAGCAGCAGTGCAAGTAACAACAAATAGCAGTCTCTTGCCATTGTTTTTTCCTCTTTTTTTTTTTTTACTGTAAGTGCCGGTAGCGCGCACAAAAGCAAGACATGCCGCAAGCGGCAACAGGTAGTAAACACTCATTATCAAAATGCGACAAACAATGCATAACACAGTACAATAATGCATTTTCAGCTTAGAGTGATGTAAACACCTATAACAAAGAGAACGGCACTTATCAGATCAAAGCAAAATAAGCAATCGATTCAAACCAGACGAAGCACGTGAAAAAGGAAGGGTACCCGTATAAATATAGACGGAGCACCTGACACATAGCATTGGCGACTTGGTAAAGCTTAACTGTTAAGCTTACGACTCGAACCAAACTACTGTTGCTGTATCTTCATCCATTCGACCTAAATTGTGTCTCATGTTACAATGGACCAACTTTGTTTCGATTTGGAGGTGCAGTCAAAATTCTCTCTCCCCTTGTATTTCGAGTCTCAAATTTCAGGTGCGGCTTAGATTCGAGTAAATACGGTAGCTGAAAGACTATGGCACCACTTGTCACCTGGACTGTACTGCTTCTCAACTGAGGACACTCCTCTGACTAAGACTACAGAGAGCATGCTCAATTCTGCAAAAAGGTATTACTGCAGCAAGGAAAGCCACTTGAATAAATGTAAACAAAACTTATGCAAATAGCTTTATTTACATACATCATATCTTTACTACTCATTACAAGCTGAATGGTGAGAGCTGTGAAGCAACAATCCATAGAACGAATTGTTCACACGAGTCCAGAATGAAGAAGGCATTACGGTGAGCAGAGCAGGAGAACATAGGAAGGTAGAGGGGACAGAGGAGCATATAAACATCACTGATACTTAAACGTCATTGACACAAAACACACCGTTCTGCTTCAATGCACTGTATTCCAAAATTTTAAAAAAGTAACTTTTGCTCGTTCAAATCACCCAGAACTGGCCACGTAATGCCACACCAGGCTCGTAAAGAGTCAGTCATTGTGCAGCACACGTGGTGACCACTCACTCACTGGCCGAGCTTCTCAATCTCGTCGACATCCTCTGCGTCGAGCAGTGCTATCTTCTTGCCTGAAAGTAAGAATGAGACAGATGAGAGTGAAGTAAACAGTTGGTAAAATTCCACCAAACCACAAAATTCTGCTGACAGTAATATTACATTGCAATAGTAAGAATGTTTAAATAGCAGCTTCCCCCCCCCCCCCCCCCCCCCACCTCCCCCACACAAACAAAAACACACACACACACACACACACAAACAAACAAACAAAAACACACACACACACACACACACACACACACAAACAAACACACACACACACACACACAAACAAACAAAAACACACACACACACACACACACACACAAACAAACAAAAACACACACACACACACACACACAAACAAACAAAAACACACACACACACACACACAAACAAACAAAAACACACACACACACACACACAAACAAACAAAAACACACACACACACACACACAAACAAACAAAACACACACACACACACACACACACACAAACAAACAAAAACACACACACACACACACACACAAACAAACACACACACACACACACACACACACACACACAAACACACACACACACACACACACACACACACACACACACACACACACACAAACAAAAACACACACACACACACACACACACACACACACACACACACACACACACACAAACAAACAAAAACACACACACACACACACACAAACAAACAAAAACACACACACACACACACACACACACACACACACACACACACACACACACAAACAAACAAAAAAACACACACACACACACACACACACACACACACACACACACACACACAAACAAAAACACACACACACACACACAAACAAACAAAAACACACACACACACACAAACAAACAAAAAAAACACACACACACACACACAAACAAACAAAAACACACACACACACAAACAAACAAAAACACACACACACACAAACAAACACACACACACACACACACACACAAACAAACAAAAACACACACACACACACACAAACAAAAACACACACAAACAAAAACACACAAACAAAAACAAACAAACAAACAAACACACACACAAACACACACACACACACACACACACACACACACACACACACACACACACACACAATCAAATCTAAATGGTGAGTGGCGTAACGTTTCGCTTGGTGTCATCTTTCCATAACATTTGTGCTTTTCTTGTCACATCCAAACCAAATTTTTTTTATGTGATCCCAATATAAAATTATAATGTCCCAAAAAGATACTTCAATATTATTCATATACATCTGAGTGCATGTTATTAATCCCCCCCCCAATATATGAACTACAAATTAATCACTTAAAAACTATTTTTCCTAAGCACACAGTTCGAAAGTTTGGCTTGTAGAAATCCCTGTGTAAATTGTGGTATCTTTGGAAAGTGCATGTATTTCAAGCTGCAGCTTACATCTACGATGCCCGGAGTTAGTCATAGCTAGAAAAAACGTATTTTAATATAATCAAAGAGAGTTCACAAAATTTAATCCTGAAGACAAAAATATAAGCGAAAGCTTCTTTGGCACGTGCAAATTATCCATTATTTTGAAATAGCATGCACTCAATCTTTAATTTTGTTACAGTTAGGTAAGAATGAGTAGTTTGTATCATACAAAAATACATTAAAACTGCTGTTTACACAGGAATCACTTCATTAACAAATTAAATGGCCTTGCCTCTACCATCAACATGATAACATAGTACGAAGTTAATGTCCTTTCAATCAGCTTTTAGACACAGTGTAATTTTCTAGGACAATTGTGACATATGAATCCTATTAATAATTCAATTTTCAAATAGTATTTAAAAATCTGAATAAAACAATAACCAACTTTTTGAAATTTTGTATTTTCTTATGTTCTGAACATAGGCAGAGAAATGACTTAGTGGTATAAAAATATAAAACTTCTCGTAGCATACTCTAGGGAGGTATTACAGCAAATCAGATGCAACATTCAGGCCATACATATAGCAAAGCAGCAACTTTGTGATTGGGTGATTGGACAAATGAGTTTCAGGAAGTACGTGACACACTGAGCTCTAGGGAAGAGGAAGCAGAATGTTTCTGGAAGAACATCAGATGCAGATTAAGGTGGGATGCAGAAAGGTAGTGAATGATCGAAAGGTATCCACCAAAGTTAAGCAACAAGACCAGGAAACTAAAGCAAAAGCAAACAGAGACGCAAAGCAAATTAATACAGAATGGAGTACTCCCTGACAATCAAATGCTGAATGAAGTACAAAGAGGTCTAAGGACAACGATGATATGCATATAACATGTGTGTCAATAAAAGGAAGGCTGAAAAAAAAAAGTCTGCCTTCTGAAGAGGTTCTGTCAAGGAAAATGAGAAAGCATTTTGTACATTTGACCATGCAGATGTGAATATGATAGACAAGGAAATGCGAGAACTCAAATCACTCAATCATGGAGAAGATCATAGGACGCAATGGCATGCCTGTCAGATTCTACACTTAATAAGGGATGGCAATGCCCACCTTCCAGAATCTGTTTATTAGTGGTCACTGGAATGACTGAAGTTGCCACACTGGAAAAAGGAACCAGGAAAGAAAGACTTGTGCACAGTACTGTATAGCTGTTTAACTACAGAGGACTGGTGCGTGGCACACAAAAACCATGTAATAGAATGCAGTTAACACTAGCTTTTGAGTTCTTGCTCTTTTTCCAGTAGAGCACACACATTCACACCGAACAGACACCCAAACGTATACACTCACGGAAACGGCGAGTTACAGCGATTTTGTATGTTTGGGTGTGTGTTGGTGTGAATGTGTGTACTCTTACAAAGAAGATAACGAGCTCAAAAGGTAAGGTTAACTGTCTTCTATTCAGTGTTTCTAAGAGTGCCACACAGCACTCCTCTACAGGTAAGTCACAGACATATTTTTTGCAAAATCATGAAACAGACAGCAAAACTCCTATTATAGGAAACAACACTGCTTATGGGGACGGGAGAGAGAGAGAGAGAGAGAGAGAGAGAGAGAGAGAGAGAGAGAGAGAGAGAGAGAGAGAGAGAGAGGGGGGGGGGGGGGGGGGGGGGGGGTTAAACCCATGGAACATCAGCACAGATACACGATTCAGTTAAGGTGTTGCTCGTAGACAGAACTGAGTGTGCTGTCTCTAACCAGGTGGTGTCACCAGGAGTCCTGGCTGTGCCATCTGCAGACAACACAGCTATGTGCAAGCAGCTGACCTGTGCTATCAAAAATGCAGACAATCTGTGTCCAGTGCAGAGATTGGCAGTCTATAACCTCCAGAGTTAATGCACTTACACACTTCAGAAATAGCCTGCTTTTTCCAGAGGACAAAATAAATTTGAACTGAAGAGAGAATGATTCACTGGATGAAGTTAAACTGAGAACTTTCATTAACTTAATCAAAAATACAATTTGTGTAGCATTTTTGAGAGTAATTATAAAAGTGAAGTACGAAGACAATTAATTTTGTACATCTACGTCCATACTCTGTGAAATTCGTGGCATGGCAGAGTTACTATTAGTTATAAGTCCTCTTCCTGTTCCATTCACGTAAAGTGTGTGGAAAAAAAGGATTGCTTAAAATCCTCTGGGGGTGCTGAAATTAGTTTAATCTTGTCATAGGAATCCCTATGAGAGTGACATGTACAGTAGTTTTAGTATATTCCTAGATTTGTCACTTACAGGTGGTTCTTGAAACTTCAGTAGTAGGCTTTCTCTGCACCTACTTTGTGTCTGCCAGTTCAGTTTCTTCAGCATCTCCGGCTTAACAAACATGCGACCATTTTGGCTGCCCTCTTTTGTAAAATTTCAGTATCCCTCTTAGTACTATTTGGTATTTGAACAATATCCTGGACGGATCACATCCTTTGTCGGCTGGCTGCATTTTCTGGGACAGTACTGATGTGCCAGCAATTGGGCAGCCACTATGCACAAGATTTCTCATGCAGAATCCCTAGCACTACAACTACTGTGGTAATTGTGCAACACAGCAGTCACATGGTGCTTTTTCAGTCAGGTGAAACAAGTCTGAATAACAAAGAACAAAATGGCAGACGGCTTCTGTTCTGAAGAACTGGGAATCTCAAGAGGAGGGACCTTTGTGTGTGAGTGTGTGTGAGTGTGAGTGTGAGTGTGAGTGAGTGTGAGTGTGTGTGTGTGAGTGTGTGTTTCAATCAAAGCGATAGTTCATAAAATCACTTTACTGTAATATAGCTTACGTAAGTCCGCCACAGTTTTTTGAACCAGGCAGCTTTGTGGGCTCTGTCATAGGTTCATGAGTAGCGGGTTACAGTGCTGACAAAATTGCATGATATCTAGCAACAATAAATCAACAGAGTACCAGGAGTGTATAATCTGTGCCATTAAGGTGCAGTTAGACAATATAAGTGAGGAGGTAGATAGGATGAGGAGGGACAAAGGGGCTGGGGAATGGTAACTGGCAGTTGGGAAGAAGGCAGCCAGGAGAAGGGTATATTTAGACAGTTTCATTTGGTGTATCCACAACAGATATGACCAACTGTCACAGTTTAGAGGAGAGAGCTTTCTTGTAGCTGTAGATGTAGGAAACATGCAGCAGGCGACAACAGTTAAGAAACCAACATTAGCTGTAAATTCAAATAGAAAGTAGCAGTTTCTGCTGTTAGGTAGTTCTCGTGGTAGAGGCGTACGCCAACAGCTGCAGGATACATGGCCTATATCTTAACAGCTATGGGAAGCAGATGTTGGTGACAGCGTAGTGGAAGATGGTGGGGCATCCCACCTTCTGAAAAATCTCTCTAACAAAGGAAACACCTTCAAAAAGGTCAGATACCTAAGTAGTCAAGGACTTAGTATAAAAGGGATTACAGATGAAGTTAGTGAACTGCTTGTTGGTATTGATGGACATAGTCTATTGGAGCACCACTTAAACAATGTGACCATTGAGTGCATCCCTACACCAGAGTACAGATTAGCTAGACGCTCTTTGCTATATGGGGAATGGCCATGTACACAAAAAACTGTATTCCATTTGAATCTAATGACATATCAACACACTGCGCTGACTGCTGTGCATGAGTTGTTGAACTTAGTGGGTCTAAACTTTTGATTACAGTTATCTAGAGATCCCCTAACTGATTTCAGGACATTCCTTTTACAGGAAGTACAAATATTGGTTAATGAGGTGATTTTAATATAAGAGATTGTAAATGAAAAAAAATTTTGGAAGATTTCTTAAATTCATACCATCTGTGCAGACTGCACTCTTTCCAATTTGAGTAGTGGAACTATACACAAAATTTTTTGTTTGTTATTCCTTACTACACCAGCATTTTATTATTATAAGGGTAAATGGCTATTCAGAACATGATACACATATTTTAATACAAAATTTTTACACACTTGCATACATATTGTTGATGTGTGGTATTACTTTTTTTTTTTTTTAGTGCTGTCATATGTTCTTTGAATTTAATCTCAAATAATCTACTTGTCTGGCTTATGCAGACACAACACAGTCCAAATATTCAACTTTGTACTGCGAGTGTTTCTACTTGGGCCATACAGGTGGATCATTCGAGACTAGATTCAAAGAACACATGGCAGCAATGAAAACCAAAAATGCCACATCAGCAATAGCCACCCACATGCATGAAACAAAACATCATGTCAACAACACAAGCATCAGCCTCCTACATATCCAACCTGGAGGCAAAAGTCTAGACACTCTTGAAACATTTCAAATACACAGTCAGCAAAGAAAACAACATGAACCCATCTTAAATGACAAAAATGACAATATTTACACTAGTAATATCTCTGTTCCCAATAACATACCTTATTACATTTTCAATGCGTGTGTGAACGACACCCCCCCCCCCCTCCCCCTGCTCAAACCCCCCCCCCCCCCATGCCGCCGCCCCCCCCCCACACACACACACCCAAAAGCCACCATTCCCTTCATATTTACCATAAATAGTTATACCACCATGAATTTCCCCAAATGAGCAATGCAATGGTCTCATTTACAAATATACCGTTGTACTAACAGCTTGTACCTGAAGGGTACGCTAATTCCTGTGTTTTATATGGCCATAGCTTGTCATCTGCATAGGATTTGTGCATGTTTTATTTTACCTATTATTATTATTGTTCTGCAGTTACTGGCTTGTACTGACTCATTCCCTGACCATGGAGATTTGCCCATCAGTTTGGTTCTCTGGAGCAATGTGTGTAAAAAAAATGACCCCCCCCCCCCCCCACACACACACACACACCTGGATGACGTAATCTGAAAATTAGCAACATTATCAGCCTCACTCACACATCTGTTGACTGTACTTTTCATCAACTACAGGGGACGTTGTTACCCCTGCCCCTTCCCTTATTTTTATTTCAACATTGACAGAATAGATTTATGAGCTCAGAATGTGGTGCAATCACACGTCTAGTCAGAGGATAAAGCCCGAACACTGGAAACATCACTGCTCAGAAAGAAGCTGCGTCTCCCCTTTAATAGCAGCGAGTCGCTACCCTGCCACATCTCACAAAGCAAACCCCGCATTCGTCCGTACCGAAGTGCTCCTCGATCTGCCGCAGCAGCCCCATCGCCTCCTGTCCGTCGACCAGGTTGATGGCGATGCCGGCCTTGCCGAAGCGACCTGTCCGGCCGATCCTGTGGAGGTACGTCTCACAATCCGCCCGCCTGTTCACCAGCACTGGCAGATCGAAGTTCACCACAATAGTCACCTGCTCGACGTCGATACCTGCAGAAAGGATAGTGTAACTTGAAACTACACACCTGTACGCATAACGGCTATGTTTTCAATACAAACACAATGGGATAATGCTTCTCAAAATCATTTGAATCGGCACTGTTTTTTTACTGGCATTTGGTATTCATCCTAACACCAACAGTCGGCACATTATCTCTCAAATTGTATGTCTAGTGGGGGGGGGGGGAATTGTGCAAGAACATACAGAGGATACAGCAGTTGATGATGAACTGTGAGACATCGTGTCCTGCTACCAGCTACTATATACTGACCATCCAAAAAGATACATAAATTATTTTATTCCTGGAATATTAGATATGTCAGAAACAACAATGGCTGCTCGATTTAACAAATGGAAATAACAGATTTGCATTTGACCTCTCAGTTGTTAGTAAGCAGTTGTAAACAGTAGCCGTGCAGCTCAACATTGTTGTGTCACGAATTTCAATAAAGCAACAAACTGACCATCGCTGTCTCAACTGATCAAGACATTCTCCAGAAAATTTTGAGGAAGACAAAAGTGTGTACCAAGTTTGTTCCACATACCTCAACTCCCAAACAAAAATGACAATGCATGGACACTTGCCGTGGCTCAACTGAAAAGAAAGACCAACAAAATTCTTTTCTGGGGGAAAAAAGAAAATAAATAAATAAATAAAAATATCATAATGGGTGATGACGCTTAATGTTGCTGACAAGAATCTATTGCAAAATGAAAAAGTGCAGACTGGATCCCTCACAGTTTTCAAAGATCAACTAAGGTGTAAATGTTATGCTCAAGTTGCACGACATCCTAAAGGACTTTTCTGACAGTTTCCCATGGTTGTATGAATGTCCTTTGTGTTGCACTTAACTGTGGGGAGACTATATTTCTCTATTTTTAACTAATCCAGTCTTGAAACTTTATGGACAGATGGCATATAGGGTAAGGTGGGATAAAACCAACAAAGTAATTTCTTGTGCCCATAAAAAACTTATAAGAGGTCGGATCTTAACTTTATATAGGTTAAATTACAGGCAATATAAAGGAACAACTGTCTGCAAAATATTTTTGTTTTACCATTAATAGTTTTTGAGATATCCGTCTTTTAAGAAATGTCCATTTTTGCCATTTGCAAAAATGGTGGGGTAAATCCGCCCCCATTTGTTTGGCTAATTTTGCATAGAAATAGTTATAAATGAACAGTTTTTTGGGGAAATAATTATTAGCAATTATGTTTTTTTTTTTACGTAAATGAACACAATGTATTCAAAAAAATAACAATGTTTAGAGTACTTCATGTACTGAAAGTTATATGAATGTGAATTTCAATTGAAAAAAAAGATGATTTTATTGCACGGCGGTGCAACAGCAATGTCGATCTCGAAATGTTAAAATCACGAGTGATCGTAAAGACATTCCCACTTGCATTGCAGCAACTGCTCAGTGAATATCTTTTTGATTACGTTTTGTCATTTTTTTTTTGTTTGTAATTTCGTACCAAATTTTCCTAAAAATAAACAAAAAATCACTTTGTTTTCATAAATAAATAATTCCATACACAAACAATAAAAAATATGTGGTCAGATTTACCCCACCATTCAGTAGTCGGCTTTACCCCACCATGCCATTTTTCCATTTAAGACACACAGAAACAATTTACACTAAATTTCCAACAAAAACAGTACATACACTGAATGGGTCACTAAATGCACAGCAAAATCACTTACCGTTTGTTTTGCACTCACTTTATTTAATAAGGAAAATGTAGTAATGCAATTTGCACAAAAATTAAATTGAATCAATCAAAAACACACTCCTTGTCTTTTGAGTGCCTAAATATCAAATGCGGCAAAGTTGCCAAGGTGACATTTTCGTTATTTCGAATGCTCTATATAGTAACGCTAATGCTGAATAGTTCCGCTTTGCCGTTTCTCACGAACAGAGGGCGGTCGGGTTTACCCACCCGGCCGGATTCACCCCAAGTTACCATACTATCTGTCACAGGAATTGTGGAACAAGCTTATGCCTGCTTGACAGTAAACAGCTTAATCTTAGTCTTACAAAGACTAATATTATGCAGTTCCACAGAAAAGAAAAAGCCTCACAGGTACAGTCAGTGGAGATTACTGGTACACACCGGATGTGGTGCCACAAGTGAAGTCCTCCAAAGCCAAAGTGTTTAGCATTTCAAGAGGCACATTTCTAACACATACTGGGAAAGTGAAAAATCATCACCCACTAAATAACAACACAAAAAAAAGTGTGTGTCGAGCGATTGTGAAAGATGTCATTCAAGAAGATTATTAAAAAAAATTTAAAAGGACAACAGCTGTAAAAGTCACAAAGGAATTTAAGGCTGAACTCTGAAATCCTGTACGCAACAAAGCAACACAAAGGGAGCTGCACAAACTGCGAATTACAGGGTGAGCTGGAATTGCAAAACCACGCATCAATTATACAAATGCCCGGAACAGGGAAATGGGTGTCAAAGCCATAAAACCTGGACTCTGCAGCAATGGAAGAAAAAAATGATTTTGTTCGGCTGAGCCTCGGTTGACACTGGCTCCAACTTCTGGCCCAAGACATTCCACGGGCCCCACAGTTCCTATTTTGTCTCGTGGCAGTAATATGAGGAGCAGTTTCGGCCTCACTCGTATTCTCTTGGGAACACTCAGCTGGACAGCAGTCGGTAGTGCACAGGTAGTCTGACAGACGAGTGAGTAGCAGTGCGGCTCGGCTGAATAGAACGATGTGCACATACTGCCGGCAAGTTGTTAGATTCCCTGTTAAGTAGGGATCTCAACACTGTAGGAAAAAGACAGATGGCTACTTACGGTGAAGACAACACGCTAAGTTGCAGACAGGCACAATTAAAGACTTACATGTAAGCCTTCAGTCACAGCGTTCGTCGGAAAAAGAGACACACACCATTCACTCACACAAGTAAGCCCACCTCGTACACACGACTATCAAATCTGGCAGCTCGGGTCACAATACATTCTGGCACGAGCTGAAAGTCATGTGCATGAGGAGTGCTTGCTTGTGAGAGTGAATAGCATGTTTCAATTGTGTCCATCTGCAACTTAACATCTCATCTTTACAGTAAACAGTAAGTAACAACCTATATTTTTCTTCATTACCGATATTCCTACATGGAGTTTCCACTGTTTGATTTCACTGTTAAGTAGTAAATACTAACACTATGCAAATGCAGCTTCACTATTCATCCTTCAAGCTTACTGTTTAACAGGTTAACTGCACTATGCCACCAGCAGCCACAGAAGAGGCTTATGCCTGACGCCTTGGCCTGGCCTGGTGGTGAAACATCCATATCTCTGCTTGCAGCAGTCAGTGTGTTAGGTGAGCAACCACTGTGGATATCCATGCTGCTTTACATACTCAGCAAATAAAATCATAAAACACAGCACCCATTTGGGATTGTTAGGACAGCATAAAAAATGTGCAACTTCAGAGGATAAATGTGAAAGCATCTGAAACTGGTAACAGGCAGAGGAACAAAGTACTTTGAATTACAAGACAGTTTTGTATTGTTTTAGGGCGAAAAAAGCAAATGGGGTCATACGTGCCCAAGTCAAGACTATAGAACACAAAAACAGAGACGAGGGAAACGACTATGTCAGTCCCGATGGACAGAATAGGAGACAGCTAAAAACGGCACACGGAGAAAGCGCGACAAAAAAGGAAAAAGAAGAAAAAAAAAAAGGAGGTCCAAAACTGAAAATTAAATGGCCTTTGCCATATTGCTTTGGCAGATAAAAAGTAAAACACAGTTAACAGCCTGCACGTAATTCACTAAAATAGCTGATAAATCTGACAGCAAACCCAACGTAAATTGCTAAAAAAAGGACATTCCAGCAGGAAGTGGCAGACAGTTAGAATTTTGACGCTATGAATACAAAGTGGTGGGGTAGAGCCACTGAGCAAATGACAACGGCTAAAAAGGCACTGCCCAATACGCATCAGAGTTAAAATAATCTCCTCCCGGCGGGAGGGCCGAGATGTGGTCACATCCAAGGTGCGGGGAGAGGCTTAATAAGCCAATGTTTATTCTTGTGAAGGGAGGACCATTGGCGACTCCAAAGGGACACCACCCACAGACAGACGGCAACGCAGAGATCAGAGAGATTACAGGTACTCGAAGGCTGAGGTATGAGGACTGCAGCCTTGGCAGCAGCATCTGCTGCCTCGTTTCCTGGCAGACCGACATGAGCAGGGGCCCACTGAAACATGACATTGGCTCCACCAAGAGTAAGCAAGTGACAGTTTTCCTGGACCTGCTGCACTACGGGATGACCAGTGTACAGCACACAGATGCTTTGGAGGGTGTTTAGAGTCTGAGCAGAGGACACAATTGGGAAGGCTGTCTTGCCGGATGTACTCCGTGGCCTGATACAAGGCGAAAAGCTCGGCTGTAAATACTGAGGACTGTGCCAGAAGACAAGATCAAAACACGGGTGCCAACGACGAAGGCACACCCGACCCCACGGTCAGTCCGAGAGCCATCAGTATATACAAAGGTAAAGTTGCATACAAGGGTCATGAAACTGAAGGCGATAGACCGAGGCTGGAGTAGTATCCTTAGGAAAGGAATGAAGGCTAAGGTTAACACGGGCCGCGTCACAAAGCCAAGGTGGCGAAGGGTTTACACCCACTGGGAAAGTTGCAGGTCGCACGAAGTTAAGCCGCCGTAGCAAGTGGCGAAAGCGGACTCCAGGAGGTAACAGAGAAGAGGGACGAGCCCCGTACTGATGATCAAAGGAGTGCAGATGCATAAACGAAGCACACGTAGTTGAGCTTCAATCGGACAAGGGACCGGTACAAACTGAGGAGAGTGGTTCGATTGGCACCCCAGGAAGTACCGTTGAGGACAAGTAAGACATTGAGGGACCGCGACAGCAACCTGCCAGGTAGGATACCTGGGAGCACCAAGAGTGTTTCCTATCAAGCATGAGCCTCATGGATTTCTTAGTGTCAACAAACGGAAGGGCAACAAACCCAAAATGTAGAGATGGTGGGAAAAACCATTTATGCCGCCAGAAATTCGTGCAGACAGTTTTGTCAGTGAAAAAGCAAAAGCCATTGCCAATGCTCCAGGAGTGAAGAGAATCAAGACAGTGCTGAAGACGCCGCTCAGTGAGACAGGTCCGTGGAGAACTGCAATAGATGGCAAAATCGAAAAAAAGGGAGCTGGAAACGCCCAGCAGGAGATAGGCCGTTATAGGGTTAGGGGTGACAGAAAAGAGGATGACACTCAGGACGGAACCCTGAGGCACACCATTTTCCTTGTTGAAGGTGTCCGACAAGAAAGAACTGACACGCACCTTGAAAACTCAGTCTCGTAAAAATGCCCGAAGAAAACAGGGCAGGCGACCACTGAAGCTCCACGTATAAAGAGTACAGAGGATACCAGTTCTCCAGCAGGTGTCGTAGGGCTTCTCCAAATTGAAAATACGGCCACAGTCTGGGGTATCTGCAGAAAACACTTCATCACATGGGTGGACAAAGTAAAGAGAACTTTAACTGCACAATGCAGCACTCTAAATCCACACTGTGCATTCGTGAGTAGAAGGCGAGACTCGAGCCACCACACCAGCCGGACATGAATCATATGTTCCATCACGTTGCAAACGCAGCTAGTAAGAGACGTGATGGTAGCTAGAAGGAAGGTTTTTGTCCTTACCGGACTTAGTATGAGTACGACAGCGGCTTCACGGCAGCATCCACGAAATGTGCCCTCAGCTCAGATGCGGTTGTATGTGTTAAGCAGAAAGTGCTCGCCTGCAGGAGAAAGGTGCTGCAACATCTTAATATAGATGGCGTTCAGCGCCGGGGCTGAGGACCGGGATGAAAGAGCACAATCCAGCTCCCTCATAGTAAAGGCGGCATTGTAGCAGTCACGATTCTGAGAAGAGAAGGGTATTGCCTGAGCTGCCTCCACTCCTTTCTGATCGATGAAGTCAGGGTGACAGTGGGAAGAGCTTGAAACTTCCCCAAAGTTGCGGCCCAAGATGTTGGAGATAGCAATAGGATCCACAATGAAATCGTCAGCTACTGTCAGGCCGGAAATTGGGGAATGGATCTCGGTTCCAGAGAGCTGTCAGAGGTTGGCCGACATGACAGAGCAAGGTGTGGAACTGTTAAATGAATTAGTGAATGAACTCCAGCTGGCTCTTTTGCTATCCCAAAGAACTCTACGACACTTTGCACGCACCTGTTTATACCGAATTCAGTTTTCTAGTGTAGGGTGGCGGTTAAAAACACAGAGAGCACGTCTCCGTGTGGGAATTGTGTTGCGGCATGCTTCAGTTCACCAAGGGACTGGGACACGATGTGGTACAGAGGAAGTGCAAGGGACGGAACATTCAGCAGCAGTAAGGATAACGTTGGTGAGGTAGTCCACCTAGTCATCACAACTGGGGAAATCTCTTCCTTTGACGGTCACCAGGGAGGAGTAAAGCTGCCAGTGGGCCTTAGTAAGCTGCCATTTGGGCGTGCATGCAGATGGAGTAGAGATCAGGAAACGGAGAGTACACGGGAAAGGGTCGGTCAAGCAGGTGTCAGAAAGAATGGACCACTCAAGATGATGGGCAAGCTGGGTAGTGCAAAAGGATAGGTCCAAATGGAAATAGGTGTGCGAGGAGTCAGAAAGGAAAGTGGGTGCTCCACGGCAGAAGAGGTTAAGGACGTCAGCCAAGACGGCACGTCTCTGACAGGTCCTGGGAGAAACCCAAAGGGGATAATTCACATTAATTTTTTTATTTTTATTATTATTATTCCCCCCCCCCCCCCCCCCCCCAACAGTCTACTGACTGGTCTGATGCGGCCCGCCACGAATTCCTTTCCTGTGCTAACCTCTTCATCTCGGAATAGCACTTGCAACCTACATCCTCAATTATTTGCTTGACGTATTCCAATCTCTGTCTTCCTCTACAGTTTTTGCCCTCTACAGCTCCCTCTAGTACCATGGAAGTCATTCCCTCATGTCTTAGCAGATGTCTTATCATCCTGTCCCTTCTCCTTATCAGTGTTTTCCACATATTCCTTTCCTCTCCGATTCTGCGTAGAACCTCCTCATTACTTACCTTAACAGTCCACCTAATTTTCAACATTCGTCTATAGCACCACATCTCAAATGCTTCGATTCTCTTCTGTTCCGGTTTTCCCACAGTCCATGTTTCACTACCATACAACGCTGTACTCCAGACGTACAGCCTCAGAACTTTCTTCCTCAAATTAAGGCCGGTATTTGATATTAGTAGACTTCTCTCGGCCAGAAATGCCTTTTTTGCCATAGCGAGTCTGCTTTTGACGTCCTCCTTGCATTAAAGTTACCGAGTAGCAAATACGGCGGCAGTAACTGCACAATAAGCTGAGGGAAGTTGGCCCTGGTGGCATCAAAGGACGGAGGTACATAAATGGTACAGAGGGAGAAAGTCATGCGGGGAAGGTCAAAACGAATCGGTACGTAATGTGAAAGCTCAAAGCAGTCACGAGGGCACAATTTTGTTTCCCACAGGTAGAGCAGAAGGGGATGCTGTGGTGCTAGAAGCAGCCATAAATCCTCTTCGTGCGACTGAATGCCGCTAACTTTCCACCGGAGGACAGTCACGATGAGAAAGAGATGTAGGGGTGTCGACTCCGCAGCCGCCGAGGGAGTCGCAACTACAGGGCACAGAAGCAGGAGGAGGATCGGCGTGCTTGTGTGGTCGGTCTGTGGAGTCAAACACCGAAAAACAGTCGGTGGTGTGTACCGGCCAGGGGCCAGCCTGGCTAGGTATTACATGACGACACCGTCAAGCTGGATCTTCAAGCTGGTGACAGTAGACCGTTTATCTTTAGGGAACTTTTTCGAGCCCTTCTGGTTAGGAGAAGACTAGGGTGCCGTCTGGCTGGAGGAACGGAGGATGTCTTCACGGGAGTACTACTCCTGACCTTTGCTGGTTATGGAGTGGGTGGCTCCGCCCCTTTAGGCGAAAGTGACAGTTTCTTGCACAGCGGGATGGGGGACGGTTATGCTACCGTGACACTGGGTGATTTCACAACCTTGGAGCCAAATTTGAGGTCACACGCCCGAATTGTGTCCTCCGTGGAGCGAGGGGTAACAAGAACAGAACTATATGTGCCAGACAGGAGAACACAGGGCTTGCAACTCGCCTGTAACTTGTGAGCTACTGGGTAAGGCACTTTTTCCTTTGCGCAAATCTCCTGAAGAGCCCACTCATCTAGTGGAACGGCCGCCACTGCAGTTGATACAGTGGGGAGGAGGCGCACATTTGCCCTCGTGTGCATCCCTGCCACAGGTTACGCATTTGGCTGGGTGCCGTGAAGATGTTCGAGTGTGGTTGAAATGGTGACAATGGCAGCTGCGCACTGGGGTCGGAATGTACGGCCGCACTGAGTATTTCGTAGCCTCCTTTATCTTGGTCGGCAGCATCACCCTATTAGGGGAGAGGAAAAGAGTGCGCGTGGGCACCAAGGATGAATCTACCTTTTTCATTAGACGATGGATGGCAATGACACCCTGGTCAGAGGGGTAAGATTGTATGTCAGCCTCGGGTAGACTGTCAAGCAGCCTGGTGTAAATTACCGCATGGAAGAACTCAAAAATCTATGTGCCTCGAAACGAACAGGGTAGCTGTGGATAAGTGAGACGGCAAGCTGTTGTTCTGCTCGAGAATCAGAAACCGACTCCAAAAGCAAAGTGCCAACCCTATACGAGAGCAGGATTTCACAGGGCCAGCAATGGCATCAACACCTTTCTGAATAAAACTGATTGAACGTGGCGAAGGACTGACCGTCTTCAGTATGTGACATCACAAGGAACAGCAGTGCAGCAGGAAGGGTCTTCGAATCGGGAGCCTCATTACGTTTACGTTTTGTTGACGTCAAAGGAGAGGAAGATTGACTCATCGCGAGGAAATCGCGCACGATTGCCAGCATCTCCGATGGCGCATTCCTTCCAGCTGGGGGCCCTTTTCACAAGGGAGTGCACCCACCTTAGGTGATTGTTCACACCTTCTGAACACCTGACAGAGGGAACAATGGGCAATCTGGGAAGGTTACAGCTCAGGTAATCGCGCCTCCCTGGATCTGGCCAGTACCAAAGTGTACACGTGAAGCCTACCTGTTGACCCGGGGTTGGGAATTACGTGTTACCCAGTCACCTTTTACGCTTCAGAGGTGTGGGCCAGCCTTCAGAAGCACACAGGGAAGAAGAAGAAGAAGAAGAAGAAAAAAAGAGGATCCTCAAACGCCAAATTGGAGGAATGAGAGGAAACGGGAAACAAAGTAAGAAAAAGAAAGCAAAAAACAAAGTTGAGTCTGTTCGCACGTCAGCAACAGAATGCAGAACATTCCGAATAATACCCCAGACATGTACCCCAAGGGAGTGGACAAGGAAGAGCAAGAGAATAGACATGCAGTACGGAAAGGAAAAAATGCTGCGAAGGCTGAGGCTCCGTGGTAGCCAAGCACGAACCCACAAAAGAGTGGCGAGCCCCTCTAGGGGAGGGGGGATAGAAGACAGTGAGTTGTTGTTACATCATTTGTCAAGTATTATTACCACAGTCATACTGTTCAACTAATCTAGCACGTATAAATTCATGTGTAGGCTGATTTCTGCACAGTGTGACAAGCATAACAGGACAAATTAATTTTGCTACCATCGCCTATCAGCGATAGCTGGTGAGTTCTATTTTATACCTCAAAAGAGATGGATTTATTGTAACATTGGTATCATACCAACATTAATAATAAGCTATGATAATATAGGGTAACACACACAATTTCACACTGGATTTATTGGTAGAGACGATGCAGCATATTATTTTGGACAGAGACTGATTGACAGATCTGGAAGTAACCTCACATGTGTCCCAGTAAGTTGTGTTCAAACCCTTGCTTCTCATGTTGTACATTTACAACTTCATAAACAATATAACTAGTAATCCAAGAATTCTTGTAGACTGTTCAGTTACCTATAATTAAGTACTATACGAAGATAGCTATACAAATATCGTGTCAGATTTTGGTAAGACTTCAAAGTGGTACAAGGATTGGCACTATGTTCTTCTCAAAATGTAGAAACACAGGATTCAACGACTACAACTGCCAGGTGTCCCTCGAAGGTGCTCCCACGTGCACACACCTTTGCAGACACAGACTTAGGCAATAAACAGGTCACTCGGCAGTATCCAAACCGTTTAACTCGTCACGAGATTAACGGCAGACTCACCCCTGGCGAGCACGTTGGTGGTGATTAGCACCTTCTCGACGCCTTCTCGGAAGCGGTCGAGAACCGCAATCCTCTGCTCCACTGTCAGCTCTCCTGTCAGCAGTGCCACTGCGTGCCCATCTCTGGACATCTTCTCAGACAGCCACGACGCGATCTTCCTCGTCTGAAACATTTAAACGAATGGCTACTGTTGAAAATGCCATGACAAACACCTTATAATGGCTAAACAGGATGTATCCAAACAACTGAACACGTTGAAGTACTGGAATTGGGGTGTAATGATCAGAGGAAGAAGATAAAGTAAGTTGAGTGGGATGATTATGAATTAGCTATTCACGACACGGTTAATTTCCTTTCACACACTGTGTAGCATGCAATCTTCTTTTATGTATTGGTGGGGCTGGCCAAGGGAGTTGCCTGTGCCAGCATTGCCCTGTTTACATGGAGGATAGGTCAGGCACTTTGGCCACTGGATAGGCACCACTGGCGGATCCTAGAACTTCGGAAGGGCCAGTGAAGCAGGACTCTACTAGCAGTTTATTGCATGAGAACAGCTATTTGGAGAGACAAAGCAGGATGCATGAGACAGAGCAGTGCTGCCGCCTGGTGGACGGACGGCTAAGCCTGTTGGTGGCATCATTCTGGCCACAGTAGCATATGCCTTGGCGACCCAGTGAACACGTCACATTTAGGAGAGACGAAATGATTGCCTTTTATATGTCTCGTTTTCATCTTTTTATTAAATCTATCAGTCAGCTGGAGAGTAGCGTATTGTGCCACTGCCAACCCTCCCCTGCCCATATTGGGCTGAGGAATAAAATTACAATAAAGAAGAAAGAAAGCACAGTGGGCTGTTCTCGTCACTGCGAGTTGGAAACCACATGCGGCAGCTGCACTACAGTCCTTCAGTAGCTCTTGTCGGCGTGCCAGCCAAGTAGGTGACAATCGAAATTGAAGCTTCATTTATATTGCTGTCTGTGTAGACTGTTTGTTTTCTGACCTACTCTTGGGCTCTAGTCAGGGTCAAGATGTTTAATGTATGTGTCATCCGGCATGATTAATGTGGCACACTGAAACTGACACCTTTGCCGTATGGACTCACGGTGATGCTAACCTGTTAAAATTCCCGGAATCTCTAAATACCTCCTCCCAATTAAAATTTCACACGGTCCTATTCCGAATCCCACGCCATTTTCCTCGATATCAATCTCGTCCTCACCGAGGGCCAGCTACACACTTCCGTCCACATCAGACCCGCTAACGAACGACAGTACTTACATTTTGACAGTTGCCATCCTTTCCGTGTCAAATGTTCTCTCCCATGTAGCCTCGGCATTCGACGCATATGTATTTGTTCAGATGCAGACTCTTTACAGCAATACACTACCACTCTCACTTCAGCCTTCACTGGACATAACTACCCAACAGCCTAGTCCAAAAGCAGATTTATCAGGCCATCACATCCCATCCTGGTACTGCTGATCCCTCCAAAAAACAACTTTGGAGCACACAACTTGTCACCCAGTATAATACTGATCTCTAATGTATCAGTCAGCTACTTCGACAAGGCCACGATTTCCGAAAATCTTGCCATGAAATGAGGCCCATTCTGTCTGAGATTTTGCCTACAACATCTAGAATTGGTTTTCATCGCACTACTAATCTCCACAATATTCTTGTCGGACGCTATGCTCCTTCTACACCCATCTCCCTACCCTATGGCTCCTACCCTGTGACCGTCCCCAGTGCAACCTCTTGCCACCACCTATTCCAGCCCTGCAACTGGCAAAACATATACTATAGAAGAGGGAGCCACATGTGAAGTGACACACATCATATACCATCTGTTATGTATACACTGTTCAGCCTTTTACATTGGCATCACTATCACCCAGTTAACAGTCAGGTTGAATGGGCATAGGCAGAGGATGTACATAGGCAACAAACAATATCCTGTTGCAGAGCACTACAACACGACAGTCACGACCTCGGTGGCAGTTTCACCACATGCGCAATCTGGATTCTTCCCCCAACATGTCCTTCGTTCTCGCCACCCACCTGGCCTTAATATGCAGCAATTCCTTCTGTCACAGCATTTATTCACAGTAACGATTTATTTCTTCACTCAATTTCTGTTTTCTACATCTTTCATTTTCTGACTTTCCTATTTTTTGCCACCCCCCCCCCCCCCTTCCTTACCACCTCTGTTACGTACAATGCACTTAGCTTTTCATTCTTACTGCCTCAGTCCCCAAACACTCAGTCTTTCCTTCTCATTTTGTCTGGCAAATCTCCCGACTCATGGTTCTGGATGACTTTTCTAAACTGTACCCCTTCCCCTAAACCTCTCCAGTCCTTTTCCGTCACTGCTCTTCCATCCCCTTCAACTCTTCTCCCAGAAGGAGGAGCCACTGGATATGGAAGCTTGTGAAAGTTCAATCCTTTTGTTTGTATGTTCCCCTGCTTCCACTTGGTAAGTAGATTTTTTTGTGTGTATTTATATTATACTATCAATAACCGATTATTTTTGTTGTTATAAAGTTAAGTTTTCGTTTGTCTGCAATTCTGGTACACTCTGCAATCATTATGAACACAGTACCACACCATGCCACTAAAGGAGACAAAACAGAGTGGCACAATAGACTGATAAAGTCATGTACTGTGGAGCAATTTGTTTTCATAAGCAGGAGACATACATGAAAAGTATTCCAAACTGCAAATATGGACAACTATCAGCTGTATAATGGAATGACAACAATGAAAATAAAATGCAGACCATACCAGGAGTGGAACCAGAATTTCCCACTTACCGTGGGTAGTCACCTTATCATTAGACCATCCGAGCACAGGTGACTCGCAGCATAGGGGAGTTATGTAGGAATTTTACGAAGGAGTATCAGGTAGTGATGGGTGGAGCAGGGTACAGTCTTGACAGGGACTGTGAATATGATGTAAGTGGGGGAAAGATAACTAATCAAACTGGTGGCACTGATGTGGATTTCGTCCAACTTTTACAGCATCATGATTCGTCTCATCTTAATGCGGCTGTTAGGTGCGTTACTGTGGGGCTGGAGAAGTCACTAATGGCAGAGGGCATGGGTCACATTTCAGTGGTGCCAGTTGAGTCTATCAGTAGATCAAGTTTCACTAGGCATGGCCTGCATTTCAATAGGTATGGGAATGGGAGGCTGGCAAAGCTTATAGGTGACAATGTAGCGAGCACTGGTGGGATCACTCGTGGAAAAATTCCTGTAGTAGTTGGTGTTAGAGTTGCACTTTTTTTAGATTGAAATCAGCTGATATGTATACCTGCTTAAAGGAAGTCCCTCTAAGTAAATGCTCACCTTCAGAGGATGCCATGTTTCCAAGTAGAGAAGGAATTAGCATATTTCATCCAAATATAAGAGGTATTGGAGATAAAGTTAATGAACTGCTTATAGATGACTCTGAAATTATTGATATATCGGAGCACCACTAAAATAATTTGACAATTCAGAGGCTTCCTTTACCAGGACACAGATTAGCTGGCTGTTTCTCAAGGAGTTCCTTGTGGGGTGGGGAAGTGGCTACGTATGTAAAAAAACAGTACTCCACCCGAGTCCATAGACTTATCACGGCACTGCACGAAACAGATACTTGAGTGTTGTGAATGTTGTGCAGGGCAGTTGAAATTAGTGAAACTACACTTCTAATTATTGTTGTTTATAGGTCCCCTAACTCTGGCTTCAGAGCATTTCTGCTCAAGCTAAAGAGGGTTCTTGATTCACTTTACAGGAAGTAAAAAGTGAAATACCAGAAATTAATTATATGTTGTGACTTCAATATAAAATATGTATATGATAGTACAAGAAAAAGGATGCTGGTAGAGCTCCTAAATTCTTATGATCGGATGCAGACTGTGTTTGTTCCAAGTAGGGTGCAGGGGAATAGTAGCACAGCCAGACAATATTTTTATTCATTCTTCATTATTAGATGGACATTCTGTTAGTGAAAGGGTGAATAACACAAAGGCTTTTGTACTCAAACAAGTGTCACATATAATTACAAATTATGTAGGAAAGTTAATCCAACAGCAATAGAGTGCTTTTTAAACCACATCAAGGAACAAGAGTGGCAGAATGTTTATAATACCGATAACATAGATGATGGATATAAAGCTTTCCTTAACACATTTCTCATGCTCTTTGAGAGTTGCTTTCTATTGGAATGTTCTAAACCGGGTACTAGAAGTAAAAGGCAGCCTGGGTGGCTGACTAGTGGGGTAGCGATATCATGTAGAACAATGCGGGAATTATGTCAAAATGTTAGAAGTGGTCACAATCAAGCTACAGCAACCCATTGCAAACAGTATCTTAAGGTGTTTAAAAATGTTATTAGGAATGTAAAGTGTATGTGGTATGCAAACAGAATAGCTAATTCACAAGAAAACATTGAAACCATATGGTCAGTTGTGAAGGAAGTGTGTGGTTAGCAGCACAAGGTTGACGATATACAGTCAGTTCGTAGTAAAAATGTATCTGTTACAGATAAATCAGATTTAACAATCATTTTCTGAGTAATGGTGGTGAATTAAATAAAAATTTAGTTTCTACAGGGAACCACATCACTTTCTTGGCAAATACCTTTCCGAGGTTGATGTCTGAAATACTCCACTGTGATACAGACAAGGGGGGGATTGAGTCAATAATTAAATCGCTGAAAACTAAGGACTCTCATAGTTATGATGGAGTGTCTAATGGAATATTAAAGTACTGTGCTGCACATGTTAGCCCTGTGTTTAGCCATGTTTGTAATTTCCTTTAGGAATGGTCAGTCTCCTTAACGATTAAAGTACTCATTACAAAGCTGCTTTATAAAAGGGGAGAAACGAATAATGTAGACAATTTTAGACCTATTTCTATGGCATCAGTATTAGCTAAAGTTATTGAAAAGGCTGTCTATGTAAGGATAATTGATCATTTTATATCACACGATTTGCTATCAGATGTACAGTTTGGCTTTAGAAGTCATTTAACAGCTGAAAGTGTTACATCTCTTTTCTCTCTGTAGTAGTAGATGGGTTAAACAAAAGGTTTCAAATGCTGGGCATAATTTTTGATTTACCTAAGGTGTTTGATTGTGTTGACCACAAAATATTGCTCCAGAAGTTCTACTATTACAGAATACAGGGAGTAGCTCACAATTAGTTCAGCTCTTACTTTAGCAACAGACAGCAAAAGGTCATTATTCACAGTGTTGAAATTGGCTGTGATGTAAGGTCTGAGTGGAGTACAGTCAAGTGTGGGTTGCCTCAGGGATCAGTGTTGTGGCCACTTCTGTTGCTTATTTATATAAATGATACGCGCTTTAGTATTATGGGTAATTCTAAGATACTTCCGTTTACTGATAAACTAGCTTGGTAGTAAAGGATGTTGTGTGCAACATTGGCTCAGTTTTAAACAGTGCTGTTCATGACCTAAGTTCATGGTTTGTAGAAAATAAAGTAATGCTAAATCACAGTAAGACTCAGTTTTAACAGTTTCCAACACACAATTCAACAAAACCTGATGTTTTAATTTCACATAATGGACATATGATTAGTGAAACTGAACAGTTCAAATTTCTATGTCTTCAGATAGATAGTAAGCTGTCGTGGAAAGCCCATGTTCAAGATCTTGTTCAAAGACTTGATGCTGCCATTTTTACTATTCAAAAGGTATCTGAAGTAAGCGATGGTTCGACACGAAAATTAGTCTACTTTTCTTATTTTCATTCACCTTGTCATATGGTATTATATTTTGTGGTACGTCTTCTACTCTAAAAGGATATTTTTGGCTCAGAAACGGGTGGGTCGGGTAATAAGCGGTGCAAGTTCACAAACCTCTTCTCGACCCCTGTTCATGATTCTGTGTATTTTGACATTGGCCTTACTGACATTTCTTGTTAGCAGTATTAGCTTATTCCCAAGAATAAACAGCTTTCACTCAGTTATACTCAGCAGAAATCAAGTCTGCAGAAATGTGTGCAGTTACTGCTGCATTCATTTTCAATAAGCTACCACTAGAATTCAAAAATCTTAGCAGTAATAAACATGCTTTCTAATTGAAACTGAAGAGTTTCCTCAGGGGTCACTCCTATTCTGTTGAGGAGTTCCTTGAAAAATCAAGCCAATTCTTATGTTATACTGCTGAGTGCGTGTACTTAAACTTACGGCTTGACTTTTTTTCAGGTTCATAAACATTTTATTTTTATGTGTTACTTCTTTTATATTTTAATTTCACATACTGACGCGTCCCACGACCTCCGAGATTTGCTCCTAAATTTGGTCCTACGGAACTTGACGTGTAAATAAATAAATTAAACTACTTACTGCAAGTCACAAACTTCCGTATGTCGTCAGTTGTGTGACTACAACCTGCACTCTTAATCCATTCATTATGTATATTCCTAGACAGGGGAGACATTTTAATTGAAACCTGGATAAATAGGGTAATGCAGTGCCTGTGTAGTTCATAAATATAATGCAATGTTCCTTCAGACACGCAGACAATAACCGGGAAATCCGACACAAATTTTCATTGTCATTCCATCTTACAGCCGACAGTTGGCCATACTCTCAACTGCAAACACATTTCACAGATATAACGGCTGTACTCACTAAAGTGCCTGTTCCATGCATCATTTTCCTGAACAACACAGGCACTCATCCAATAAAGCCTTTCATAACTGGATGTTTCAGCTGCTGAGAATTTTTCCGGGTTGTATGGCCGTGGTCCATGGAACTCTTCAATCCCTCAGTCAGCACAAACAGGAGTACCTCCGAAGACGTCCAACGTATCCTTGGACGAAACGTCAGGGTATTTAAGAGTTCCAGGGACCACGCCCATACAACCCGGAAAAATTCTCAGTAGCTGACACAGGCACTACACTACCCAAGCAGGAGAAATGTTGCGATTTCTCAAGCGATTTGGATTTGTCTTTTAGAGCTGTAAGAATCCTGCTGCTGCCGAAAATGAGTTACCGCACAACACTCTACTTTATCACAGGCTTCTACCATTTCATTTCGCCTCTCCTAGTGCCATGCTACAGTACTGCTGCAGTGTGAGGATTTCAACGTACACCAGGACTGCAGACAAGCAAAAAATTTGTTATGCGACTCAAAATGACAATTATTACTTTATGACTATCCCAATAAACTGAGGACAAAAAATTGGGCACATTTATCACTCGCCACAGTCATTTATTTACAGAAGAACATGCAGTTGCAGCAGACAAGACCCCACCTGCTGCAGAGCTCACCTGGCAGAAAATGATAGCCTGTCCGATAGTGACGACACCGTAGATGTTGCTGATGGCACGGTACTTCTCCTCGGCATTGCGGCAGTTGACGTAGTACTGCTTGATGTTGTCCAGGCTCTCCTCCTCGCGCTTCAGTCGGATGATCACCGGGTTACGCACAATCGCCTCTGCGAATGTCATCACGTCCTGCTCGTACGTCGCCGAGAAGAACATCATCTGGCATGACCGCTTCAGCATCCTGCACGTAATTGTGTAGGCGGGGTCAGAAATGGGCACAGAATGAATGGCTCTAGCTTGAAAACAGAATAAGGTAAGAATTAAGGCAATTTTAGAACAGAGGGAGTATCTGTCACACGCCATTACAAAAACACCCTTCAGACGATGAGAGCATAATTTCTCTTGAATGAAAATCAAGCCTTCCAGCCTAAACATGAAACACTGTAATAATTATTCTGATAAAACTTTAGAGAAATATAGACATTCATTTTTTTTCTCCCTCTAAGAAATGGATAGTAGTGGTATAAGGTATCATTCACCACACACCATACAGTGGCTGCTGAGTTTGTATATACAGGGTGTTACAAAAAGGTACAGCCAAACTTTCAGGAAACATTCCTCACACACAAATAAAGAAAAGATGTTATGTGGACATGGGTCCAGAAATGCTTAATTTCCATGTTAGAGCTCATTTTAGTTTAGTCAGTATGTACTGTACTTCCTCGATTCACCGCCAGTTGGCCCAATTGAAGGAAGGTAACGTTGACTTCGGTGCTTGTGTTGACATGCGACTCATTGCTCTACAGTACTAGCATCGAACACATCAGTAGGTAGTATCAACAGGTTAGTGTGCATCACGAACGTGGTTTTGCAGTCAGTGCAATGTTTACAAATGCGGAGTTGGCAGATGCCCATTTGATGTATGGATTAGCACAGGGCAATAGCCGTGGTGCGGTACATTTGTATCGAGACACATTTCCAGAACGAAGGTGTCCCGACAGGAAGACGTTCGAAGCAATTGATCGGCGTCTTAGGGAGCATGGAGCATTCCAGCCTATGACTCGCGACTGGGGAAGACCTAGAACGACGAGGACACCTGCAATGGACGAGGCAATTCTTCGTGCCGTTGACGATAACCCTAATGTCAGCGTCAAAGAAGTTGCTGCTGTACAAGGTAACGTTGCTACGGGAGAACCAGTTGTTTCCGTACCGTGTACAGCGTGTCCAGGCACTATCGGCAGCTGATTGGCCTCCACGGGTACACTTCTGCGAATGGTTCATCCAACAATGTATCAAGCCTCATTTCAGGGCAAATGTTCTCTTTACGGATGAGGCTTCATTCCAACGTGATCACATTGTAAATTTTCACAATCGACATGTGTGGGCTGACGAGAATCCACACGCAATTGTGCAATAATGTCATCGACACAGATTTTCTGTGAACGTTTGGGCAGGCATTGTTGGTGATGTCTCGATTGGGCCCCACGTTCTTCCACCTACGCTCAATGGAGCACATTATCATGATTTCATACGGGATACTCTACCTGTGCTGCTAGAACATGTGCCTTTAGAAGTACGACACAACATGTGGTTCACGCACGATGGAGCTCCTGCACATTTCAGTCGAAGTGTTCGTACACTTCTCAACAACAGATTCGGTGACCGATGGATTGGTAGAGGCGGAGCAATTCCGTAGCCTCCACACTCTCCCGACCTCAACCCTCTTGACTTTCATTTATGGGGGCATTTGAAAGCTCTTGTCTATGCAACCACGGTACCAAATGTAGAGACTCTTTGTGCTCGTATTGTGGACAGCTGTGATACAATACACCATTCCCCAGGGCTGCATCAGCGCATCAGGGATTCCGTGCGACGGAGGGTGGATGCGTGTATCCTCGCTAACGGAGGACATTTTGAACATTTCCTGTAACAAAGTGTTTGAAGTCACGCTGGTACGTTCTGTTGCTGTGTGTTTCCATTCCATGATTAATGTGATTTGAAGAGAAGTAATAAAATGAGCTCTAACATGGAAAGTAAGTGTTTCCGGACACATGTCCACATAACATATTTTCTTTCTTTGTGTGTGAGGACTGTTTCCTGAAAGTTTGGACGCACCTTTTTGTAACACCCTGTATGTATGTGAGTATGTAGACACAGAAACCAGCAGTCGGCAGTTGCTGATATATGCAGCAATCATCATTCTACAGATAAAAATGGCTCTGAGCACTATGGGACTTAACATCTTAGGTCATCAGTCCCCTAGAACTTAAAACTACTTAAACCTAACTAACCTAAGGACATCACAAACATCCATGCCAGAGGCAGGATTCGAACCTGCGACCGGAGCGGTCACGCGGTTCCAGACTGAAGCGCCTAAACTGCACGGCCACACCGGCCGGCTCTACAGATAAAAGCCTGTGATCACACAGGTATGCAGGGGTACATCTGCAATAATAATAATCTGCCACTGCAGGGTTAGGCCTATGGCCTGTTCCGGTCTCACTATCTCATCTCAGCCTGAGTTTTCCCTTTGCTTCTCTTGCCCCACATTTTATAATCCATTGTCTTTATAGTGACGTACGAAGTACACTTTCTCTCCTTTTTCCCTGAACCGGATTGGCTATTGGGTGATTGGCTGCACCCCCTGATTCTTCCTTTATTACTTCATTTCTAATTTTGTCTTCCCTAGTTCAGCCTTTGACAGATCCCAGAAATTTCATGTCTGATGTTTGTAATTGCTGTAAATCTTTATTTCTCAGGGTCCAGCTTTATGCCCCATATAATAAAGTACGAATTGCCATGACGATATAAAATTTCAGTTGTTTGTCTTTCCTTTTCTTACCAATAAGTATTCTCTCTATTGTGCCAAATATACAATGCTACGTATCTTTTTTTTTTTTTTTCTCTCTTTAAGCATATCTCCATCACATGGTATGTCATATTCTCAACATTTCAAACGCGTTATCCGTTGTATCGATTTACTATTGAGATATATTGTTTGTACTGGTTGAATACCTAAAAAGACCATAGATTTAGTTTTATTTATAAATACAGTCAGACTGTAGCTTGCACTTACCTCACTTAGTTTACGTAATGTCATTTGTAATTTATCTTCGCTGTCTTGTATAGTAACTTGATCATACACAAATAACATTGCGTTAATATATCTATACCTCCCAACAGATGCACTATGGTGTTCTCTCTATTTTCCATACTCTGATCTGTCATTTAAGTAGATACTAAATAATTTTAGTGGCACGCTACACCCTCATTTTACTCCTCGATTTGTTTGTATTTCAGGTTGCACTGCAGCAAATTATTACGAGTTGTTGTCATGAGTTGAAAGCACAGCTTGCCACAGAGTCGGGAGGAGAGCAGCTGTGTGGTTCTCACACTAGCTACTGGGTCGGGCAAGCTGTGTACTTGATTAACGCTGTGTGCAATTTGTTACACATACCTTCTATGAATCTGAAGAACTACTATTAAATATTAATTGATCTTTTTCATACTTTATATGCCAAAAATCTATGGATAACTCAACTATACTGAAAAAAATTGAAATGAATAACTTCAATGTTTAAGGACTTTGAAATTTTTACCTAAAATACCCAATAAGCATGCTGGCATTGGGAAACGGTGTTAGGGGTTGTAATGTATTCATCTATAGTATCAATTGAAACTACAACCAAGAGGACAGGATCATATAATATAATTTTCTGGAATTTTCTCCAGTTTCATTACCAGATACTTACGATGAAATTAAAAATACATTGTAAAATTATTATTTCACTGTGTTTTGGTTATGCGAGTATTTTGGAGAGAAAGCGAGTGAATGGAGCACATTCGTAAAGTGCGAATGTGGTATTTTATTAAAATCATGTAAGTGTATGAGTGAGAAAGTTGTGCAATAGGGAAATCTGTGATGTACGTCAGAGAGAGCCCGATTTTGTAAAAGGCAGCCAGAAGGGACATGGAGTTTTAAATTTACAAGTAAATTATTTTGTGGACAGGAATTTTATTGTGTGTTCATTAAACTGTATTTAGTTTCAGAATTACTAGATTTCTAGCATAAATTACTTGTGGCAATCTGCTTGGAAGACATTAGAAATACCATGAGTATAGAAGTGCTCATGATGATCTGACTGGCTACTTAATATATGAGCCAATAGGTATTCAGCATTTCTCGAGGTTTTCAGTAAGGCTTTGTGCCTCACATCTATGACACGAGAGCTATCATGTCGCTGATGAAGAGTGACTACAGTATTAATCATTTTTGAAAGTTTGAGACTTGTGAGTCAGTTATTTAAGGAGATATTCACGTGTGAACACTTCATGTCATCCAAAAATTCCATGTGATGTGCTCTGTGCAGGTAACAAATTATGGTGAACACTTTCTCACAAGAAGCCTACTGAACAGAACTCAACTCACAAGTAGTCGTGGGTCAGTGACTGACTGGTATGTTTAAAGTACCAGATCATACTAAATATCTTCTGGCTGCTTTTGAGTATGAACCTGTTCAGAGACAATGAGTAGCATTGCATAATTGATGTCAGGATATTAAATTGACTTTATAGCCATTTTCCTTGTTTTAAAAACGATAAACCAAATAAAGGGAAATTTTCGACATTTTTTTTTTTTTTTTTTTTTTTTTTTCCAAACGAATTGTGAAAGGATTCTGAACACTTGATAGTTTAACTAACTTTCAGCTACTACCGATAGACTGGAGTCATATGGCCTTTGCGTGGTAAGTATTTAGTTGGCTTTTCATCAGCGCTGCTTTTGTTGGTTAAACCAGCATATACCATCACAGAGTGAAGGGTGAGACAACCTGAAGCCTATCCAGGTAGGTGGACAGATTGTTTGAAGGGTAGTGACAAGCCAATGCACTACCACATTTGGTGTATTTAGCGGCCAGGAAAAGTAAAGTTCAGAGCTGAATGAACATTAATAGCAGCAGCATAAAACCTGTGCTAGAAGGACCCACACGTGTGCAGATATACTTTTGAACTGAAGCGATAGGAGGAGGATTTAAACGCAGTCCAGATATTGTGAACATTATTAACGGAGGGACAGGACACAGCAGGCAGAGAGGTCAGCAAACTACAGGAATGCCAACAGCACACCGTGGAGCAGCGAGCAGTGGCAGACCAGCACAAGGAGCAGTTGGCTGCCGTGGATGGTGCTGTGGGGTCCCAGAAACTGGACCAGTGTTGGCACCCTGTGGCAGACGGACTCACAGTAACATCTCGGTGTACTGACAATGCGGAGAAAAAGCTAAGTAGTGTTTTTCTTCGCTTGGTGTGTGAGTGTGGATAGATTTAGTTTTAATGTGTGCCAAATTGAAGACGGTTGTTATCAAAATTCAGCATCCGATACTTATGGGTCAATTAATGAGCAAAACAAGGTGGAAACTAATGTTAAGTTAGCACCAGGTTTTATGAAGGAAGTAATAAAAGGGACAGGATCTGAAGTTGATCAGAAATACGTAAGTACTGCAAGTCAAGAAATAAGTATGGAAAAGACACCTGGTCTGAATGTTAAATTAGTACCATTTACTGTCACTGAAGTGAAAATAGAGCCAGCATTAGAGGCTGGTGAGCAGAAAGTTAGCATTGCAACAATGTTCCACAACCATGGGGGTACTGGCAGTATAATGAAGGGAATGAATACAAAAACAAATGAACTTCGGTCTGATGTGGATAGTAAAATAAGTGGGCTGGGTAATTAAACAAATAGTAAAATAAGTGGATCAGTAATTTATAGGACAGTAAGAACAGTTTGATAATAAATTGAACAATTTTAAAGAGGAAATCCTGTAAGAAATTGAACACAGAATTTTGGGCTTAAGTGTTTCTTTTAAAAAATGAGTTATCACAACTTAACGAAAGCGTGAGAGTGAAAATATGCCATTCAAAACAAGAACTTAAGAATTATATTGTCACAGTAAAAGGTGAGCTAACTACCCATATAAAGCAAGTTACTGAAGGTAATAAACATCTAGGTGAACAGTTAAGTACTGACTTGAATAAAGTACATGCTCAAGTAGATCATGTTGATGAACAGTGTAACGAGGATAATAAATTCTGGCTATAAAATTGAGGAGGAAAGTGACAAAAGTAAACTGTTTGGAGGGCATGTGTGTGCATGAATAAATTATTTAGGAACTAACTGGTCACAATTTAGTACAGTAGTAACTGATAACCTAGCATGACATTAAACTAACAAATGCAGATCAGAAAATTACTGACAGTAGTGGTCATGTAATGATAAATGGTGTTGCAGAGTCCTCAAACTGCCTTTGTTAACCACAGATAGTTTCTGAGCTCTGATCCCAACGAGATTGTGCATCCCAAAGCATTCTGGAGTGATTTTGAAGATGTGTTACCTAGGTCACGGAATGACAAAGAGAAGATAGGCTTTGTGTTATTTAATCTTATGGTAGAAAAGGATAACAGCATGGAAAGTTTTAGACTTTCTTTGGGGAATACTGAGGGAATAGAGAACAAATGAAAGTATTAAACAGCTTTTGGTGAGGTGAAAGTTTAACCCAAAGAAATATACTATTAAGAGGTTTGTCAGGAAGTGGTAACTATTTTGTATTACATGGCTACCAAGTTAGAAATGGAACAAATTATAATGGGATTAGAAAACGAATCACCTTTTTACTGGTGAAAGGAAGTAATTTCTGCACCCAGAGGCGACATTAACAAGCTCATTTTTTACTTGAAAAGGGTAAAGAATCTTTGGAAAGAAGAAGAAAATCATAATAGAGATTATAGGACTCCAACTAGGCAAAAGTGAAGTGCAAGTAAAAAGGTGCGCAAAGATCTAACGTCAGAGAGGAATGTCCAAAGGACAAGGGGGTTTCACTGGATGTAGAAATTATGGGTACATGAATGACAGTTGTCAAAATCAGCAATCACTTGAGATGGCAGAACAGCATCCCAGACAGCCAAATTAATGGAATGCTATGGCTAATGGAAGACTAGGCAATGAGGAAAACTAGCAGCAATCTGTAAGGAAGCTAGCATTTGCAGACTTCCAGAAATGGGTTAAATCCACTCGCAAAGCCCTTTGTAAGCCAGCAACCAATGAAACAACACATTAGTGGTACAGGTACTATAAACCTACCACAGGAAAGGGAGGAGATTCTGTCTGATAGTGATGGGCCAGTTTCAAATGTCAAAGAAGGTGTCAGCAGAGTGGAAGAAAGCTCATCAAATAGTGATGCAGCAACAGAAGTAGATAAAGTTTGGGTTTTTTTGAAAATTCTGACAACATGAAAGGAAGTGTTGCAGAATCTGAGAGGATTAGAGAAGGTGAATGTTTCAACAAATGTTTTGATTTATCACTAGTAGACACATTAATTAAAGTTGCCACAATTAAAGAAAAAGTAGTCCTCTAAATGTGTGTGTTATTTCCGCAGAAGGAATAGGATTCAACAGACATGAGGTAGTGCGGGATTTACTGGAAGAATCAGATCCTGGAACTATTGAAGAATCATCAGGGTGACTGATAACAGAGGTTACAATTTTTGGTGAAAAAGTTCCTTTCTTAATTGATAGTGGTTCAGATGAACGTGCAGTGTCAAAAAATTTTGTAGATGCTATTGCCAATTGGAAAGAAATAGTTATTATGCCCTCGTCAACAATAAAAATTGTAGAAGCACAGGTAAAAGTAAGAAAGCAGTAACTCATGAGGTCATGTTAAATGTAAAGATTCAGTGTGAGTAATTGTACCAGAATTTCCTGATAATTTTCAGGTTCAGTGTGGAGATGTTCTTGGTGCACATTTTCTACAAAAATACAAAGGGAAGATAGGTTTTGGGAATAATGAAGCTGTCATTACTGTACATAGGAAGTGGCTGACTGCCATCTGCAGGAAGAAAGCAGTCTCCAGCAGGTGAGCAATGTGGTGTACCTATACATTGCTGCAGGAAAGGAGGAGGATATTGTGGGATACGAGGAGTATGGAGAAAGGGAGGAAATAGGTCCTGATGAAATAAGAAACATCAGGGTCCGAATGGAAGAAAAGATAGTGGAGTTATCGAATTTGACAGAAAGTAAACACCTGGACACATTTTTGGACCGGCCATGACTAGTCAAAGATTACCAATGTTATCTAACAGTAAAAAATGATGCAGACTTTAAAACAACACACTGTGATTGTGGAGGTGCATAACTGAGCCATTCTTTACTACCAAGCTAGTGTCATCAGCAAACACAAATATTTTAGAGTGACCCATAATAGTAGAGTGTGTATCATTTATATAAATAAGCAACATGAGTGGCCCCAACACTGATCCCTGAGGCACCCTCCCTCCCCCCCCCCCCCCCCCCCCCAACTTGACTGTACCCCACTGAGACCCTACACCACAGCCATTCTCAACATTTTGAATAATGACCTTTTGCTGTCTGTTGCTCAAGTAAGAGGTGAACCATTTGTGAGCTACTGCCTGTATTCTATAACGGTCGAACTTCTGGAAAAATATTTTGTGACCAACACACTCAAACACCATAGGTAAATCAAAAATTGTACCCAGCATTTGAAACCTTTTGTTTAACCCATCTACTACTACAGAGAGAAAAGAGAACATAGCATTTTCAGTTGTTAAATGACTTCTAAAGCCGAACTCTATATCTGATAACATATAGTGTTATGTAAAATAAACAATTATCCTTCCATACACAGCCTTTCCAACAGCATTAGCAAACACTGATGGCATAGAAACAGGTCTAAAATTATCTACATTATCCCTTTCTCCCTTTTTATAAAGCAGCTTTATATTGAGTACTTTAATTGTTCAGGAAACTGATCATTCCTAAAGGAAAAATTACAAATATGGCTAAATACAGGGCTAACTTGTGCAGCACAGAAATATTCTGATAGGCACTCCAACATATACATGAGAGTCCTTAATATTCAGCGACATATTTAATTCTAAAGATGGACAAACAAGCTATTAAGCAGGTGGTCACAGTGTTTTGGCTCATCTGTGTATGTTGTGGACTTTTTATCTCCAGATATGTAGACGATACTTTTGCTGTCCAACCTCATGGCACTGAGAATTTGAATGACATTTTAGAACACCTGAATTCAAACCGTCTGAATATTTGTTTCACAATGGAGGCGAAAAAGGGTGGTTGAATTCCCTTACCCTTCAAATGGTTCAAATGGCTCTGAGCACTATGGGACTTAACATCTATGGTCATCAGTCCCCTAGAACTTGGAACTACTTAAACCTAACTAACCTAAGGACATCACACAACACCCAGCCATCACGAGGCAGAGAAAATCCCTGACCCTCCCGGGAATCGAACCCAGGCGTGGGAAGCGAGAACGCTACCGCACGACCACGAGATGCGGGCCCTTACCCTTACCCTTCCCCTTCCTTGATGTGCTGGTCAGGACAAAGGTGGATGCTTTGTTG
Organism: Schistocerca gregaria; assembly: GCF_023897955.1. Classification (NCBI taxonomy): domain Eukaryota; kingdom Metazoa; phylum Arthropoda; class Insecta; order Orthoptera; family Acrididae; genus Schistocerca; species Schistocerca gregaria. Next base: position 122,472,147 of record NC_064930.1, on the reverse strand, counting down.
GGACATTCAGTTTATTAGACGCCTTCTCACACTGACTTATCTACAGGCTCACAGCTGCCATCATCTGGCCCAGCATGAAAGGGATACCGTACTTTGTAAAGGGCCCAAATCATTTTAGATCCTGAGAGTTTGTCAGGCTGAGTTACTCATCTTGATGTCACCTTTCAGCCACCAAAGTCTATGTCTTTTCACTTTATGCAGGGAGCATTTCAAACACAATAGCTCGAATTTTGCGGAAATTTGAGTTAAATGTGTTTTTTGGCCACCGTCAGAGACCAGGGTCCTTTCAGGTTCTTGGCCTGCATCAGGTAGGTGTCTGCCTTATTCCTTGCAATTGTGCTGTGTCATATATAGGTTAGGTATCAGGACAGTGGAGGGCCAGTGTACTGAGCATAAGTGACACACACGCTTACAAGAGCTGAGCAAATCTGCCATTGCAGAAAATTGTCTTGGTATGGGTCATCCTATGGAATATAGCAACACAGAGGTCCTGGCATGCACTTGCAGCTAATGGGATGGTGTTACTATGGAAAAAGCTGAAATTAAATTAGCAAATACTTGGTTGGTTTGTGGGATTAAAGGGACCAGACTACTATGGTCATCGGTCCCTTGAACCATAAAAACTAATACCACCCGAAGAGAATAAAAAACGAACAACAGGAAAAACAGCAGACAAAACAGGACATGAAATACTCTGACAGAGACCAGACAAAACAAATTAAAACACACAGTGTGACGGTGGTTGGCCGACCGTACAGAAAAAGAGGAAAAGCCAACCACCAAGAACACTTTAAACACTCAGTTTAAAATCAGAGGCTAAAAGCCAGAATCAACACTTAAGAAAAAAAACACTCAGATTAAAGGATAAAAACCCCCTGCCCGAATAAAACACAAAACCAAGTCTACCATGGCATAGTCATCTGATAAAAGAGCAGAGAGCGTGTCAGGCATTGCAAGTCTGCCGGAGCATGGTTAAAAGGGCGCACTCCGACAGAAAATGGACCACAGTCAAGGACGCCCCACAACGACAAAGAGGGGTATCCTCACGACACAGTAAATAACTGTGCGTGAGTCGGGTGTGGCCAATGCGGAGCCGACAAAGGACGACTGAGTCCCTGCGGTTGGCTCGCATGGATGACCGCCACACAGTCATCGTGTCCTTGACGGCACGGAGTTTGTTAGGGGTGGTCAGACTGCGCCATTCAGCAGCCCAAAACGAGAGAACTTTGCAGCGTAAGACTGCCCACAAATCAGCCGCCAGGAGGCCAATCTCCAGAGATGGCGCACTGGTGGCCTCTTTCGCCAGGCGGTCAACAGTTTCATTGACGGGTATACCAACATGGCCTGGGGTCCAAACAAAGACCACAGACCTGCCGCTACGGGCGAGAGTATGCAGGAACTGCTGGATAGCCATCACCAGACGAGAACGAGGGAAACACTGGTCGAGAGCTCGTAAACCGCTCAGGGAATCGCTACAGATAACGAAGGACTCACCTGAGCAGGAGCGGATATACTCTAGGGCACGAAAGATGGCGACCAGCTCAGCAGTGTAAACACTGCAGCCAGCCGGCAACGAACGTTGTTCAGAATGGTCCCCTAGCGTTAGTGCATAACCGACGAAACCAGCAACCATCGAACCGTCGGTTTAGACAATGCCAGAGCCCTGATACATGGCCAGGATGGAATAAAAGCGGCGTCGGAAGGCCTCCGGAGGGACTGAGTCCTTCGGGCCATGTGCCAAGTCGAGCCAAAGGCAAGGGCGGGGCACACACCATGGTGGTGTACGCAGAGGGGCCCGGAAAGGAGGTGGAACAGGGAAACACCTAAGCCAGGAAAGAAGCTGCTTGACACGTACGGCGATCGGACAACCCAACCGGGGCCGACGTTCTGGCAGATGAACGACTGACTGCAGGAAGAGGACACAATAATTTGGATGCCCGGGCAAGCTAAAAACATGGGCAGCATAAGCAGCCAGTAATTGTTGGCGTCGTAACCGCAGTGGAGGGACACCTGCCTCCACAAGTATGCTGTCCACAGGGCTGGTTCGGAAGGCACTAGTGGCAAGGCGTATCCCACTGTGGAGGATTGGGTCCAGCACCCGCAACGCAGATGGGGATGCTGAGCCATAAGTCAGACTCCCGTAGTCCAGACGGGACTGGATTAACACCTGGTAAAGCCGTAGGAGAGTAGATCGGTCGGCGCCCCACCTGGTGTGGCTCAGGCATCGCATAGCATTTAGATGCTGCCAACATGCCTGTTTAAGTTGCCGAATATGAGGCAGCCAAGTCAACCGGGCATCAAAAACCATCCCCAAAAACCTATGTGACTCCACCACTTTAAGAAGCTTGCCGTCAAGATAAAGCCGCGGCTCCGGGTGAACAGTGCGTCGCCAGCAGAAATGCATAACGCAGTTCTTGGCTGCGGAAAACTGAAAACCATGCGCTACAGCCCAAGACTGCACCTTGCGGATTGCGCCCTGTAGCTGACGTTCAGCAGCTGCAATGCCAATAGAGCTGTAGTAAAGGCAGAAGTCGTCAGCATACAGGGAAGCGGAGGCAGTATTTCCCACGGCCGCAGCGAGCCCGTTAATAGCTATTAAAAACAGACACACACTGAGAACAGAACCCGGTGGCACACCATTCTCCTGGACTTGGGAGGAACTATATGAGGCCGCGACGTGCACGCGGAAGGTACGATACGAGAGAAAATTCCGGATATAGATCGGCAGAGGGCCACGAAGACCCCATCCATGAAGTGTAGAAAGGATGTGATGATGCCATGTTGTATCATACGCCTTCCGCATGTCGAAAAAGACAGCAACCAGATGCTGACGGCGGGCAAAGGCAGTACGGATGACCGACTCCAGGCTCACCAGATTGTCGGCGGCGGAGCAGCCTTTACGGAACCCACCCTGAGACAGAGCCAGAAGGCCTCGAGACTCCAGTACCCAATTCAAGCGCCGGCTCACCATCCATTCAAGCAACTTGCAAAGAACGTTGGTGAGGCTAATGGGACGGTAGCTGTCCACCTCTAAAGGGTTCTTCCCCGGTTTAAGAATGGGGACAACAAGACTTTCCCGCCACTGCGACGGAAACTCACCCTCGACCCAAATGGGGTTGTAAAGGTCGAGGTGGTGTCGCTGGCAGTCCACTGAAAGGTGTTTCAGCATCTGAGAGTGGATGTTACCTGACCCAGGAGCAGTATCAGGATAAGCGGCAAGGGCACTGCGAAATTCCCACTCACTGAATGGGACATTGTACAATTCAGGATGGTGAGTTCGAGAAGAAAGACTCCGACGTTCTATCCGCTCCTTAATGGAGCGGAAGCCCAAGGGGTAGTTGGCAGAAGCACAATTCAGAGCAAAGTGCTCTGCCAAGCGGTTTGCAATGACGTCGGAGTCAGTACAAACTGCTCCATTCAGTGAGAGCGCAGGGACACTGACAGGGGTCCGATAGCCATAGAGGCGGCGAATCTTGGCCCAGATCTGCGATGGAGTGACATGGAGGCCAATGGCGGACACATACCGCTCCCAGCACTCCTGCTTGCGTTGGCAGATAATGCAGAGGGCTCGCGCACGCAGCCGTTTGAAGGCGATAAGGTGGTCGATTGAGGGATGTCGCTTGTGACGCTGGAGTGCCCGCCAGCGAGCTTTAATCGCTTCAGCGATCTCAGGCGACCACCAAGGCACAGTCTGCCGCCGAAGGGACCCAGAAGAACGGGCAATAGCAGATTCGGCGGCAGTAACAATGCCGGTGGTGACCGATTGAACCACTGCATCAATGTCATCGTTAGAGAGAGGCTCAATAGTGGCAGTGGAGGAGAACAAGTCCCAGTCAGCCTTATTCAGAGCCCATCTGCTAGGGCGCCCAGAAGACTGACGCTGTGGCAGAGACAGAAAGATCGGAAAGTGGTCACTGCCACAAAGGTCGTCATGCACTCTCCATTGTACAGACGGTAAGAGGCTAGGGCTACAGATGGAAAGGTCAATGGCGGAGTATGTGCCATGCGCCACACTGAAGTGTGTGAAGGCACCATCATTTAAGATCGAGCTGCGCCAATAAATGCTCAACGATGGCGCCCCGACCTGTTGCCACTGACCCACCCCACAGATGGTTATGGGCGTTAAAGTCGCCCAGTAACAGGAAAGGTGGAGGCAATTGAGCTATCAGAGCAGCCAGGACATGCTGCACGACATCACCATCCGGTGGAAGGTAAAGACTGCAGACAGTAACAGCCTGTGGCGTCCACACCCGAACAGCGACAGCCTCTAAAGGTGTGTGGAGAGGTACAGACTCGCTGTGAAGAGAGTTCAGGACATAGATGCAGACGCCACCAGACACCCTTTCATAAACTGCCCGGTTAGTATAATAACCCCGATAGCCACGGAGGGCGGGCGTTCGCATTGCCGGAAACCAAGTTTCCTGCAGAGCAATGCAGAGGAAAGGGTGAAGGCTGATAAGTTGGCGGAGCTCAGCTACATGGTGGAAGAAACCGCTGCAGTTCCACTGGAGGATGGTGTTGTCCATGGCTGAGAAAGGCTTGACGGGACTGGGAAGGGAGATTACGCCGCTGGGTCACCTGCTGCCTCCAATTTAGCACCTGTGATAGTGCTTTCCATGGCGTCTGATGGACCAGCGAGATGGAGGTCCTCAGCGGACGCCAGAATCTCCACCGCATCCTCAGACGCAGAGCTGGAAGGTTGCGGTGGGATGGCTGCCACCGCGAGTTCCTTGGGCTGAGAGCTCTTCTTGGGTTTCTCACGCTGTTCCTTGGGTCGCACCGGCTGGGAGGGCTTCACTGATTCAGTCCCCGGGACGGAGGAGGATCGTGAAGCCCTACGACCAGCTGATTGCGGGCACTTACGCCATTGTCGGTCGTCATGCTTCTCGCTGCCGGAAACCTGGGAAGGGAGGGACCCAAGGGACCCCTTGCGAGCGTGAGAAGCCGAAGAAGTTAGACACTTCTCCGGCTTAGAAGTGGGGACGGACGTCCCCGATGGGTGGGATGGTGTTGCTCCTGAGGTAGGTGGCGCAGGAGCAACCCGGTGGGTAGAGCCCCCCCCACAGGCGAGGGGGCAGGAGGAGTTTTACTACTCGTCAATCCGGCTACAATTGGAGAAACAGACGGGGCTAGCACAGGTGTTGTAGCAGCAGCGTAGGAAGATGTCATTCTCACAGGATGGAGTCGGTCGTATTTCCTCTTGGCCTCAGTATAGGTTAGTCGGTCCAGGGTCTTGTATTCCATGATTTTACGCTCTTTCTGGAAAATTCGGCAGTCTGGCGAGCAAGGTGAATGGTGCTCCCCGCAGTTGACACAGATGGGAGGCGGGGCACATGCAGTATTGGGATGTGATGGGCATCCGCAATCTCGACATGTGAGGCTGGAAGTGCAGCGAGAAGACATATGGGCGAACTTCCAGCACTTAAAGCACCGCAAAGGGGGAGGGATATAGGGCTTAACGTCACATCGGTAGACCATCACCTTGACTTTTTCCGGTAATGTATCCCCTTCGAAGGCCAAGATGAAGGCACCAGTAGCAATCTGATTTTCCTTCGGACCCCGATGAACGCTCCGGACGAAATGTACACCTCGGCGCTCTAAATTGGCGCGCAGCTCTTCATCAGACTGCAAAAGAAGATCCCTGTGGTAAATAACTCCCTGGACCATATTTAAACTCTTATGGGGTGTGATCGTAACGGCAACATCCCCCAACTTGTCACAAGCGAGGAACCGTCGTGACTGGGCATAGGATGCCGTTTGTATCAGGACTGACCCAGAGCGCATTTTTGACAAGCCCTCCACCTCCACAAACTTGTCCTCTAAATGCTCGACGAAGAACTGAGGCTTTGTGGAGAGAAAAGACTCCCCATCAACCCTCGTACAAACTAAGAAGCGGGGCGAATAACTGCTACTGCCATCCTGAGACTTACGTTCCTCCCATGGTGTGGCCAGGGAGGGGAACGTTTTCTGATCGTACTTCTGAGCGTTAAACTGAGCCCAAGAACGCTTAGAGACTGCTGGCGGCTGGCCACCAGCGAGAGACGATGTACCACACTTCATCGCGGGTCATCCGCCCTGATGCCACCTACTCCGACCAAGGGCCCTCCCAACGGGCGCCACCCAGCCACGGCAAGAGCCACCTGGCAGGATGGCCGTTGCCGGGAGTCCCGATACCCCAGGAGGATAGTCATCTACTCCTTGGCATACGTGAGGAGTTAACGGCGCAGGCATCAGTAGAGCGATCCCTGTGTTGTCAGGGGGCTACAACCAACAGGGTACATGGAGGCCCCACCACAACGGACTGGCTACCGTGCTGGATGTTAGGTAACATGTGGTCCATGGTCGCTGTCGGTGCAGAAAGAGGCACTGCACAGTGCAAGGTGTTATCTGCACGTAGAAAAAGAGTCATGCCCAAGAGATGGAGAGCAGACAGGACTGCAGTTCAACGGTGTATAAGCTGGCGAAAGGTCTGATCGCAAGATGGACACAATGCACCAAGTAAGGCGCCCTTACCCAATCGGCTCGCTCTTCAGAAAATTTTGAGAGATGGAGGTCAAACCCAACAGGGGACCATCATATAAGGCCGAAAAGTTTGAGACTCCTTTTAGTCGCCTCTTACGACAGGCAGGAATACCGCAGGCCTATTCTAACCCCCGAACCCGCAGGGGGAAAATTAGCAAATAACCTTATAAACAGAGATGGTGGTTTTTGTTTATATTCTGCATGGAATCCTGCTCTCCCTCTTGTCACAAAATGGGGGGGATGGAGTTACAGCGATCTCACCCGCTGATTATTAATTTCACTGGCAGTACTTCAGACACTGTTTATGTTTGGTTTATGACAGTGATGTTTTAAATTAGCTTGTTCAGCATATACTTGCAGCAGTTATGCCTTTAAAGTGGCAGGGCGAGCTCTTGTTGAAATATCAGTGGTTGTTGACGACGTCACCCAGCTGTTTCCACAGGTCTGCAAGCATGCACATTCCTCATTTGACAAATACTCGGGCACCCTATCACACCTTGACCAGCCCACTAAATTACTATGTTAAGCCTATGAAACGTGTCAAACTACTTTTAACTGTGGGTGAAACACGGCAAATAACATCCCCCCAGTATGGTACCTACATGCAATCTGATCATTAATTAAGGACTTCAGCAGTATATTACAGGCCTGAACAAAACCTTGACACGTCTCCTCACCCATCTCAAGCCACTACCAAAGCTGTTGGCGATGTTACATTGTATTATCATTACATTTCCTGCGGTGACTCACTATTTGTCCAGTGTACTCCTGTAACTAACATACCTAACACTTTGCAGACCAAGTGTGGAATGACCTTTAGTTTGAAGGTCACATCAGAGGAATGAAACAGATACAATTAAACTGAAGGCTGTGAAACTGCCAGGAAGGAACAACAATAACACAACTGGACAAAACAGTAAACTTTTAGCACTGATGTGTCATTCACAAGGTGATTATCAGATTGTTACTGACGGATTTTGATGAGTCTTAGGTATGTTGTGGAGGGACCTGTCCCATATACCAACCTAGCAGATTTTACGCAAAATTAGGTGATGGAGTTACCGCTACCTCACCCTGGAAAATTGACATTGAGGTTTTATGCACAGTTCCTATGCCTGCACCATTAGCCAGATTTACATGAAGTGAGCACAGCACAGCTGTTAAGGTTCACAGATACCATGCTGTTGGTAAGGGTTCAAATTGTGCCCATATATTGTCTTTCCAATTTCAACATTGAGAATATGATTAAATATAATATACGATGTCCATGAGAAACAGCAGACAACAAGAAGCGAGGTCATGTTCAGCAGATGCCAAACACTGACAAAATATTCAGAATTTTAACTATGAAGCATAAATGGAATACACATTTAAAGGACACATGCTGTAACAGTCGATTTATTAATGAAATTATTATGGCAAAAAAAGTCTATTTTCGAATAATTTTTATGATTAAATGATATTCTGTATGACTGGAGAGTATGGAAAGAGGCACAATTTGAACACTTGCTGCCAGTGTGATGGATCTAAACTTCAGCCATTGTGTTACATTTATTTGAACATGACACGTAAAGGCAATATTCATAAAATACAACATCGATTTTCTCGGAAACTACGGGCCATCGTCACATGAAAATCCACTGGCCAGATATTTGGGGCAGGTCCCTCTATAACATACCTAAAACTCATTAAAATCAATGAGTAATGGGTCTGATGGTTTCCTTATCAGACAGAACTAATGTTGAGATAACTACTTCATGCAACGGTGAAACTCAGAATGTGCCACACAACCAAAATTTAACATAAGGCAAATGAATGCTATACAAAGCTGTTTCTATTTAATAGGTTTTTGGTTTCGTACCTTAGATGGGTAGACCACATAACTAATGAGGAGGTATTGAATAGAATTGGGGAGAAGAGGAGTTTGTGGCACAAATTGAGAAGAAGAAGGGACCGGTTGGTAGGACATGTTCTGAGGCATCAAGGAATCACAAATTTAGCATTGGAGGGCAGTGTGGAGGGTAAAAATCACATAGGGAGACCAAGAGAGAAATACACTAAGCAGATTCAGAAGGATGTAGGTTGCAGTAAGTACTGGGAGATGAAGAAGCTTGCACAGGATAGAGTAGCATGGAGAGCTGCATCAAACCAGTCTCAAGACTGAAGACCACAACAACAACAACAACAACAACAACAACCTTTACACTGAGATTCTCTCTTTATGTATTTGTTGCACAGGACTGATTTATAATGGGGTTTCACCTTTGAAACTCACTGAGACTGAAGAAATAAGGCAATATTATTATTTTTTAAATACCCGACTTGGCAAATTTTATCACACAGTTCAGGATACAACATCATTATTAGAGTGAGATTTTTACTCTCCAGTGGAGTGTGGGCTGATATGAAACTTCCTGGCAGATTAAAACTGTGTGACGAACCGAGACTCGAACTCGGGACCTTTGCCTTTCGCGGGCGAGTGCTCTACCATGTGAGCTGCTCAAGCATGACTGAAGACCCGTCATCATAGCTTCAATTCTGCCAGTACCTCAATTCCAACTTTTCAAACTCCACAGAAGCTCTCCTGCGAACCTTGCAGAACTAGCACTCCTGGAACATTGTTATTGGTTTCTGTTGAAAGACTATTTTGATGCACCTCTGAAGTTATTCTATCCTGTCAAAGCTGCTGTGCTATCAAAGAGGCCCCTTCTCTGAATAACAACAGCATTCTACAACCATTTGACCCTGCTTATTGTAGTCAACCGTGGTCTCCTCTTACAATTTTTATCCCCCCCCCCCCCCCCCCCCCCCAACTTTCCTTCATTTCCAAACTGACAATTCCTTGATGCCTCAGACTATGTCCTATTTACAGATCCCTTCTTTCAATCAAGTTGTCCCAAAAATTTATTTATTCCCCATTTGATTTCAGTATCCCATTAGTTTCTCGGTCTACCCATCTAATCTCCAGCATTGCTATGTAGCACCAGATTTCGAGAGCTTCTATTCTCTTCTTGCCCCAACTTTTTGGTGCCACATTTTACTTTTGTACAAATCTAGATCCACACAAATAAGTACAAAAGCTACACCCACAAAATATCTTCAATCTTTAAATTTAAAGACAATGGCAGATGATTTTTTTCCCTGCTGTGCTAATCTGCATTTTTCATCCTTTCTAGTTCAGCCCATGCCAGTTATTTTGCTGACCAAATGGCAAAAGCTCAATACCCAGCTGTTTTGTACTTCCTGAGCACACAAGCTCACAGTACAGCCCATACCGTTGCGGCACATACAACTATGGCAGACAGAAAATGCACTGTCCTCTCTCTGCACTTCCTGCCACACCACCAGACGTGCAGTCCTCACAGCTGCGGCACTCACTCACTTGTGTATCCGGAAGCTCTGGTCCTGGTGGCCCTGGGTGGCGATCATGATGTCCGCCTCGTCCAACACGAACACCGAAACGAGGCCCAGGTCGAAGAATTTGAACTTCACCCCCCAGTCCAGCACTTTGCCAGGTGTCCCGATGATTATGTGCTCCGTGATTTTCGTGCCCCTGGGAACTGAATAATGATGGCAGTTTGTAATTCCACTAATGTCAGGTCACACTTACTGCAACAGTAAAGAGTTGCAGACAAGTCAGTATAAAATATTTACAAACTTAATATTCTCCAGACATGTGAAGTAGAACTGAATTTTGAGTCACTGGAAACGAAGTTCAATAACAGCAACTAACTGTAATAGCTAACTCAACTTGTAAAGGTCTGTACTAGTTATGTTGTAATGTTCACTGTTCAAGTGTTGCTGGATTCAAGTTTCAATAAATTTCACAGTTCACAGTGAAGGTTTCCATGAAGAAGGTTCAAAACAATTTCAGAGTGAAGGAGACAACCCACCAAACAGGAGATGAATTAAGTAGTTGGCAGAGACAGAAAAACTGGACAAGTGGAAGTAGGACTCGCACACCGACAGTTCCCAACAAACTTAATTATCCATTCCAGGAATCAAGAATTGCAACAAACATTTCCCGTTTATGATATTGATAGGGACAATATATCAGTCCCAGGAATTCCAATAGCTTATCAAAATCTCTACAATAGTTCATGAGACTAGCCCGGACATCCAAAAAGGAGTGGGTGGGGGGGGGGGGGGTGGGGGGGTGGGGACTTCAATTTGTATCTGTAGAGAGAAAAACCTTGTAAAATGTTTTTATTCACTTACTAAAACATAGTTACACCTTACATTTTACATTTCCATCCAGTAATATTTTTTATTGTGCTTTTAACCGATGATAAATGCACCAAGCTCTATTTTTATGAGATATTATTACAATTTAACAATTTTCAGATTTTTTTCTTTTACTTTGACTGTGAAACCGTTTTCTCAACACATTTTACAGTTCTAAGTCAACGGGATGTAACCTCTAGGTTGAGATGGGGCCTGCGAATGTCAAAATGTGTGACATAAATGGTCATACAGTTTGACTGCATTAACTTTGAAGTTTAAATGTTTTACACGGCCAAGGGACCATAGGCCTTAGTGACATAAATTTCATCTTGGTACATCATCTTGTTCCTAAGAAAAACTGCTCATAACAGACAGACAGATTTTAATTTCGATATATTCACCTGGTGACATGTGACACTTACACAAAAACCTCATTCTCATTTAGGATTGGATTTTTCTATTTAGGTTCTTGTCTCAACTGTTAACTGAAAATCACAGGTTCCGAAATTTGATTACATACTATTTTGCCCTAATTTTTCTGTACAAAATGATACAGCACCGATTGATTAACCTACTAATTACAAAATTGAAAATGGAAACTAATTATAAATGGAATATTAACAATATAAGGAAAACATATACTGCTACTGAATGTAAAGATGACACGTTAAGTTTCAGACAGGCACAATGAAAGCACACAGTCCAAGCTGCACAAGATGGCAGTCTGTGTGTGTGTGTGTGTGTGTGTGTGTGTGTGTGTGTGTGTGTGTGTGTGTGTGTTTCCTTCTCAGATAAAGGCTTTGGCCAAAAGCTAAAGTGTGTCTTTTCATTGTGGCCGTCTGCAACTTAATGTTTCATCTTTATGATGAGCAACACTATCTTTTCCTTATATTGATAACTTACTAATCAATAATTTCATGTAAATCACTATGATATGCAATATGATGCCCATATATGTAAATGAGGGGATTAACACTGCAGAAAAAAAATAGTGCATCTATTTTTCTTAATTTCTATAAATCAAAATCATGTTTTTCCGTGCAGTTCATTATAATAGTAAAATCCATCCCAGCTGAATTTCGGAAATAATATAGTTTTCAAAACAGCTGTCTGTTCTTATCGTCATATATAACTAGTTGGACATAACCAAACATTCCCAGTTCGCGGTTTAAAAGGACAGAAGTAACATTTATGTCGGACACACACTCACTGTTGTCTCGCACTACAATTATCCACGTTCTATAAGTGACATTATAAGTTCCAAAACTGCAAAACTCAAGAATTTTAATACATAATTATTTTCAAATGATTTCATCAATCTAATTTAATGGGCCTTTTTAAGTGAACTGTGATGTGATCAGCAAGTACTGTGAACTATCATTGTCATCGGATCGAGCTGTTGTTAAACTCAGCAATTCTTGTGATGGTCCCCACTTAGAGTAACTGTCTTTAACTGGAACAGTAACAAGTGCGACCAACAGCTTTTTTTTTTTTTTGCCACAACTGAAAGCTTTGCCTCTGCGATTGTGTGTGCTGCTTAGAGACTTTCTTTAATTACTGTTTGTACTGTAAAATCTCAGTCACCGTAATTAACAACCAAATTTCACAAGGAATAAAAATGTGTGTGTTACTTCCACCTAAAATACGGGGTTGGGTACATCTCTGAGCAAACACCATCCCACACTCACACAAACTTTCAGCTTCGATGTTATGAAGTTTTTATTCTTTTTTGCGTGCTTGCTTCACAACTCATGCTTCTGCTATTACGCTAGTTGTCTCCTTTATTTCTAAATTATACACTACTGACCATTAAAATTGCTACACCAGGAAGAAATGCATATGGTAAACGGGTATTCATTGGACAAATATACTGTACTAGAACTGGCATGTGATAGCATTTTCATGCAATTTGGGTGCATAGATCCTGAGAAATCAGTACCCAGAACAACCACCTCTAGCCGTAATAACAGCCTTGATACGCCTGGGCACTGATTCAAACAGAGCATGTACAGGTACAGCTGCCCATGCAGCTTCAACATGATACCACACTTCATCAAAAGTAGTGACTGGCATATTGTGACGAGCCAGACGTTTTCAATTGGTGAAAGATCTGGAGAATGTGCTGGCCAGGGCAACAGTCTAACATTTTCTGCATCCAGAAAAGCCCGTACAGGACCTGCAACATGCAGTCATACGTTATCCTACTGAAATGTAGGGTTTAGCAGGGATCGAATGGAGGGTAAATCCACGGGTCATAAAACATCTGAAATGTAACGTCCACTGTTCAAAGTGCTGTCAATGGGAACAAGAGGTGACCGAGACGTGTAACCAATGGCAACCACATACCATCACGCCGGGCGATAGGACAGTATGACGATGAGGAATACACGGTGCCAAAATGCGCTCACCGCAATGTCACCAAAAACGGATGCGACCATCGTGATGCTGTAAACAGAACATGCATTCATCCGAAAAAATGACGATTTGCCATTCGTGCACCCAGGTTCGTTCTCGAGTACACCATTGCAGGTGCTCCTGTCTGTCATGCAGCGTCAAGAGTAACCGCAGCCACGGTCTCCGAGCTGATAGTCCGTGCTGCTGCAAATGTCATCGAACTGTTCGTGCAGATGGTTGTTGTCTTGCAAACATCCCCATCTGTTGACTCAGGCATCGAGACATGGCTGCACAATCCGTTACAGCCATGTGGATAAGATGCCTGTCATCTCGACTGCTAGTGATACGAGGCCGTTGGGATCCAGCATGGCATTCCGTATTACCCGCCTGAACCCACCAATTCCATATTCTGCTAACAGTCATCGGATCTCAACCAACGCGAACAGCAATGTCGCGATACAATAAACTGCAATTGTGATAGGCTACAATCCGACCTTTATCAAAGTTGGAAATGTTATGGTACGCATTTCTCCTCCTTACACGAGGCATCACAACAATGTTTAACCAGGAAATGCTGGTCAACTGATGTTTGTGTATGAGAAATCGGTTCGAAACTTTCCTCATGTCAGCACGTTTTAGGAGTTGCCACCGGCGCTAACCTTGTGTGAATGCTCTGAAAAGCTAATCATTTACGTATCGCAGCATCTTTCTATCGGTTACATTTGGCATCTGTAGCACATCATCTTCGTGGTGTAGCAATTTTAATGGCTAGTAGTGTATAAAGACAATATTCAGTAACTTTTGGTTTTTACTAGCACTTATTTGATAACAAATTTAATCAGTAGGTGCTTTTCTGAACACTAAGACCATGTAACAATTCTATCTCTTACTGAAATAATAATTTGCTGCCCCAAGGTGAATTCTAGTCTGAGACTTTACAAAGGTACGGTTACAACAAATCACCTTTATTAGGAGGCAAGTGTTACTCATAGTCAAAAACTTGGATCACTCGTTATTACTGACAATACACTGATGGGGGAAAAAAATTGCTACACCAAAAGGTAATTAATGTAGAGTACTGAAATTTCGGGAATACATTGTCTAGGTAACATATTTACTTGATCAACATTGCTACATCACAGATTAATGCGAGCACCAGATAAGCCACTGCATATGTGAAATGCTGGTACGTTAATACCGTTATAATTGCTAAAACGTTGAATGCAAGCATGCAAAGGAGCATACATTGTGTTGCATGGGTGCCAGATTTCAGTTTGTGGGATGGAGTTGCACGCCTATTGCACTCGGTCAGTCAATACAGGGACAGTTAATGCTAGTTCTGGATGACGGTGTTGTCATCCGAAGATGTTCCACATGTGCCAAACTGGAGACAGATCTAGTGATTAAGCGAGCCAATGCGACATATCTACACACTGTACAGCATGTTGGGTTACGATAGTGGTATGTGAACGAGCATTATTCTGTTGGAAATTACTGCCCTGAATGCTGTTCACGAATGGCAGCACGACAGGTCAAATCACCAAACTGACACACAAATTTGCAGTCAGGGTGAGTGGGATAATCACGAGAGTGCTTCTGTTGTCATACAAAATCGCACCCCTGACCGTAACTACAGTGTGTCTAGCACACAGACAGACTGGCTGCAGGCTCTCAATTGACCTCCTCCTAACACACACACATGGCCATCACTGGCACCAAACCAAAACCAGCTTTCCCCACAAAACACAACAGATGTCCAACCTGCCTCCAACGAGCTCTCGCTTGACACCAGTGAATCTGCAAATGGCAGTCGTTTGGGGTCGGCGGGATGCACACTGTTGGGCACATCTGGCTTGGAGTTCTCCTTGAAGTAACTGATTTGTAATAGTTGATTGTGTCACTATGGTGCCAACTGCAGCTCAAATTGCTGCTGCAGATACAGTGCAAATATGCCAGAGCTATACGCTGCACACGATGGTCTTCCATCTTGGTAGTGCCGTGTGCCCGTCCAGAATCTGGTCGTCTTGTAACAATACATTCATAAGACCACCAACTATGTATAGTGGCTACATTCCTGCAAAGTCTTTCTGCAATATTGCACAAGTAATATCCAGCTCCTCGTAGTCCTATTATACAAACTCATTCAAACTGTGTGAGGGTGTTGATAATAGCACCTCTGTTGCCTTACAGATATTCTTGGCGAACATCAACTCCCCATATCCAGTCTCTAAGCTAACTAGCGAGCACAGCTGTTGATAACATGTATTTAAGCAAACCTGACCTGCACCCTCACAGTGTCGCTAATAGCACAACTTTCGATCTGTTACGAGGTGCATTCAAGTTCTAAGGCCTCCGATTTTTTTTCTCCTGACTGGAAAGAGATAGAAACATGCGCATTGTTTTAAAATGAGGCCGCATTCATTGTCAATATGTCCCGGAGATGGCAGCACCGTACGGCAGATGGAATTTTACCGCCAGCGGAGAGAATGAGAACGGTTTTAAATACTTAAAATGGCGACGTTTTCCTTACTTAAACAGCGTGCAATCATTCGTTTTCTGAATTTGCATGGTGTGAAACCAGTTTAAATTCATCGACAGTTGGAGGAGATACGTGGTGATGGGGTTACGGATGTGTCGAAAGTGCTTTCATGGGTGCGACAGTTTAATGAATGCAGAACATCGTGTCACAACAAACAAAAACAACCTCGGGCTCGCACAAGCCGGTCTGACGACACAATCAAGAAAGTGGAGAGAATTGTTTTGGGGGATCGCCGAATGTCTGTTGAACACATCGCCTTCAGAGTTGGCATTTCTGTGGGTTCTGTGCACACAATCCTGCATTATGACCTGAAAATGCGAAAAGTGTCATCGAGGAGGGTGCCACAAATGCTGACAGACGACCACACGGCTGCCCGTGTGGCATGTTGCCAAGCGATGTTGACGCGCAATGACAGCACGAATGGGACTTTCTTTTCATCGGTTGTGACAATGGATGAGACGTGGATGCCATTATTCAATCCAGAAACAAAGCGCCAGTCAGCTCAATGGAAACACACATATTCACCGCCACCAAAAAAAATTTCGAGTAACCGCCAGTGCTGAAAACATGATGGTGTCCATGTTCTGGGACAGTGAGGGCGCAATCCTTACCCATTGCGTTCCAAAGGGCACTACGGTAACAGGTGCATCCTACAAAAATGTTTTGAAGAACAAATTCCTTCCTGCACTGCAACAAAAACGGGCGTGAATGGCTGCGCGTGTGCTGTTTCACCGAGATAACGCATCTGCACATCGAACTAACGTTACGCAACAGTTTCTTCGTGATAACTTTGAAATGATTCCTCGTGCTCCCTACTCACCTGACCTGGCTCCTAGTGACTTTTGGGTTTTTTCAACAATGCAAGAGACTCTCCGTGGCCGCACATTCACCAGCCGTGCTGCTATTGCCTCAGCGATTTTCCAGTGGTCAAAACAGACTCCCAAAGAAGCCTTTGCCGCTGCTATGGAATCGTGGTATCAGCGTAGTGAAAAATGTGTACGTCTGCAGGGCGATTACGTCGAGGAGTAATGAGAGTTTCACCGATTTCGGGTGAGAAAAAAAATCTGAGTCCTTAGAACTTTAATGCACATCGTACATACCATCTCACATAATGTAATGTGACAGCTGCTGTCACTATAAATTACAAGCATTCAATACTAGATAGCGTGATACAAAGTGCCGACTTGCTAACATCGACGGCGTGGGCGCATGTCAGTCTGATGCTGCTTACAGTGCCGGCCGCACACGCGACCCTTAGCGGCGCGTCTTAATCAAGTTGTGCATTCCTAGGAAAATTTTATAATGTACAAATATATTTTTATCTTTAACACGAGCACTGCTGCTCTAAACCATTTTGTAACTATTTACTCTATGTAAATATGCTTTCTTTGTCCACTGTACCGTAGTAGTTAGCTATGGCGTAATTTTATTACGTATGTTTAATTTAATAATTTTTATATTATTCCAAAACTCTGTTATAGGTAATGTAATTTTTTTTTACTTCTTATGAAGGCTGCCTTAGAGCAGTTGAAACCTAGGTAAAGTTGAAAATTTTTTACCTGTGCAACCAAATAGCTGTATTTTCAAGTAATATTATAAAAATGGCATAAGTCTTACATGAATGGCACAAAATCTGGATAGACATAGTCTTTCAGGTGTAGAAATACACCTACCAACTTTCATTTATGTCATATAACTCCTTGGTGTTGTAACTTTCTCTACCATCAGTGTAATTGAGTGCAAATCCCACCTCTCTTGTTTCATGGTTCTATGTATGGTCCAAGTTTGAGGATATTTATGTAAATACTTAAAAAATTTCTTACATAGGCTTATTACAAATAGTTTGTGCAAACAATTTTAGTTACTACAGTAGCATAGACCTTGTATCACCAAATAATTCCTATGTCGTTATAATACAAATACAGTGATACTGTTTATTTAGCAGAATTTAAGCAGTGTTAATTACTATACTTTTTGTATAAGCAAGGACTTTATGAATACAATAACTTCCAAATTATTGCAGTTAAGGTAAATTCAAACGTTTCTACAATCACAAGACCTAGAACTTTAAATTGTTTCTGTAAGAATTTATTAGTGAGAACAAGTTTCTTCAACCCCATGGTTTTATGAAATTTTAAATATAATGTTGTTCTGATGAACATCAATTCTCATCAAAACAAACTGCATTATAGCTGTTTTCAAATGTTCCTTTACAAAGGAAAACCAGGACAATTGGCCCAATTTAATCCTTGTACCACTGAAAAGACGAATGAAATAAATATTAGTATAAGTGGTGCTGAGAAACAGCTGAAATCATTAAAATTGAACAAAGTTCCAGGGCCCGATGAAATCTTCCTCAGATTCTATACTGAATTTGCGGCTGAGTAAGCACCTCTTCAAACTATAACCTATTGTACATCCCTCTAACATAAAACTCTGCCCATTCTTGGGAGGGGGAAAAAAATGAAAAAGCACAGGTCTCACCTGTCTACAAGAAGGGTAGCAGAAACGATCGACAAAACTACTATCAAATATCTTGACATCAATTTTTTGTAGAATCTTAGAACATATTCTTGCTCAAATATAACGAGGTTCTTTAACGGAACGACCTCCACAATGCCAACCAGCACGGATTCCGAAAACATCGATCGTATGATACCCAACTCGCACTTCTCTTACATGACATACTGAAAGCAATCAGCTAGATACAGTATTTCTTGACTTAGTATGACACCTATGCTCATTTTTAAAAGTATGATCATATGGGGTATCAAGGGAAATTTGTGATGATTGAGGACTTTCTGGCAGGGAAGACGCAGCATGTTATTCTGGATGGAGAGTTATCGCCAGATATAGGAGTAACTTCAATTGTACCCCACGGAAGAGTATTGGGACCTTTGCTGTTCATGTCATATTAGTTGAAGACAATATTAATAGCAATGTCAGCCTTTCTGCAGATGATCCACTTCTCTATAATGAGGTACTATATAAAGAAGCTGTACAAATATTCAGTCAGGTTTTAATCAGATTGCAAAGTTTGGTAACTTGTTTTAAATGTTCAGAAATGTAAAACTGTGCACTTCACCAAATGAAAAAAGATAATATCTTAAGACTATAATATTAATAAGTCACTGTTGGTATCGGCCAACTCTTACAAATACCTGGGTGTAACACTTTGTAAGGATATGAAGTGGAATCATGACAGACTCAGTCACGGGTAAAGCTTAGCAATCACTCATGGACTGGTTCTAGAATAATGCTAAAGTGAGTGGGACCTGTAACAAATAGGACTAATGGGGGATACTAAATGTATACAAAGAAGGGCTGCACGAATGGCCACAGGATTGTGTTGCAGGGATACTGAAGGAACTGAACAGCAAGAGATGACGATAAATGTGAACTATCCCGAGAAAGTCTAAAAGTTTCAAGAACCAGGTTTAAATGATGACTCCAGGAATATGCTACAACTCCCTAAGTATCGCTCACATTGGGATCATGATGTTAAGACTAGAATAGTTAATGCGCGCGTGCACGCACACGCACGCATGCACACTCACTCACTCAATCAATCAAATCATTCTCCCCGCACTCCATATGAAGAAACCCTAGTAATTGGTACAAAGGGATGTACCCTCTGTCATGACCTCATAGTGGATTGCAGAGTATAGGTGTAGATAAAAATTCTTTTGTAGCATTTTCTGTTCACATGTTGACATAACAGGTTATCTTAAATGATCACTTTTATGTCACATATCATAAAAGACCTTATGCACTTGTACCTCTTTACTTCCAAAACATTGAACATGATGAAGTAGGTTATCTGTTTTCTCTATGATGCATTATTATTGATTGTTAACAATCAAGATATCACCAAATTGGTATTTAGAGTTCCAACAAAACATTTATGTTATGCTGCATGAACTCCATGCCACTTGTGACTTACAACAGTGAAACAAAATAAGAAAGACTACTGTTCAATGCATTACCACATAATGGAAAATATTTCACACTACCTAGGTCACTTCACTTGTCACATACCACAAAAGGGTTAATACATAATATAAAACATAAAGCAGCAGTATAACCCTGTCTAGTAACCGTAATCCGACACGACCAGGACATGCAGGTCAACTGGCCGAGGGCGTCGATGGTGAATTGCTAAAACACACCGCGAGACAACAGCTACGGATGGATACAGCACAATGTAAAGTCCGAAGAGTGAATCAAACCGAGCCAGATCAGGAACCAAAAACGATGGGCGCGACATGCAGTACCAGAATGCAGTTGGAACACACCTGATTTCTGAGCCCCTGCACTGCCAGCTTTGTAGGGCCCCTCCTGAGTGCCGACTGGCTGGCATAACGGACATGGCCCATGCACAATGCTGTGGCCATGAGAACAGCACTCGCAAGTTATAAGAGAGCCACCTAGCACCCGTCATCTATGTCCACGTCTTCTGGCGGGCTGTCTTAATTGCTGGACCAGGATACCAGACCTCCCCCGCCCCCAAATGGACACTTAATGTCTAGAGCCCTGACTGATGATGTTTCGGGAGATGAAAAGGTGGTGTCCTGTCAGTGGAGGCCACCATCTGGGAGAAGGAACACACGACTTTGGGCACTGCGCTGGGGAACAGCAGTGTGGGGGATAACCATGGAGCAGACAGAGGCTGTGGTGACACTCGACCTCCCCACCCACACCTAAAGGAGCTGCTGATTCCGTCCTGGAGCTAAATGGTACTCTTGAAGTGGAGGGGTGTCCGAGGATGGGGACCAACTCAAGAGCAATCCACTGCTGGAGGGTTATGCTGGAGATTAAGACAGAGTCGGTTCATGTGCTGTCACTCCAAACCTTTTGTGGAATCAACTATCATAAGGGGGCCACCAACGAATGGCCACTACCATAATAGCTGCTGCCACCCTTGAGGGTTTTACCCTATAGGAATGTGCCCAAACAGCCAAGCCAGGAGGGTATTGTCCAGCATGTCAGGTCTGCGGTTCCTTGAGCCGTGGAGCCAGAAGATGGAGAGTTCTGCTGGGCTGTAGCCACGTTTAGGGGTGGACCTTTAGGGGTTCAGGAACATCGTGAGTGCTGCTGTCATGGTAGATGCACTCACAACATTCCACATTTGTTGCTTAAATGAACACATCACCTGCTGCATTTCGCCATCAGAGAAAGGTTGAAACTGAGGGCTACATAGGCATTTGATGCCATTCGCATTGCAGAACTGTGCGAAGGCCGTAGCTGTGAATTGGGGCCCAGTGTCTGTTACGAAGGTGCAGGGAAGCCCTTCAGTGTGAGAATCTGTAGAAGGGCAATGAGTGGCAGTAGTTGTGGTGGATGTCATGCTGATAATATAGGGATAGTTTGAATAAGCGTCCACGATAAGAAGTCACATTCAGTCACGGAAGGGGCCAGCAAAATGTAGATGAATGTGATCGCAAGGGTGACTGGGATTATACCAGGGGGCGTAGGACTGAGGTGGAACAGCCTGATGATGTGCACAGGCAGCACAGCGGCACACCATAACCTCCACGTCCTGGTCTGGTGACAAGAGCTTTCACCCGTGACATACCCCAGTGCCCGCAATGGTGGAGTACCAAGACGCGAGTGCGGAAGGTAGTCGGGATGACAACAAGGTGAGTACCTGCCTCCGTATCTGGCAGCAGCACACTGGAGACAATGGACAAACGATGAGAGATGCGAGCCCAGGCCCAGAGCTCGATAAATAAGTGGATCACCCACAGAGTACATAATTTACAACATGCCATAAGACAGGGTCGTGGCACGTGTCCACTGTATTGTGAGTAGTGGTAATGAGAAACACATCCAAGGTGCGTTGTCGTTCCATGTCAATGCGAAAACAGGAGAGTTCAAGTTTGTCAAACTCTCGGTCTGGTCCTGAGGGTAAATGTGAGAGGGCATTTGTGTTTGCATGTTGTGTGGATGGTCTGCAACAAGGGGAAGCCAGATTCTAAACAAGTACATATTACAGTAACTGCACTGGGCAGGCATCAGTGTTTTTGATACACAGGCGACAGACTGCTCTGTACCATCATCATTACGGTGTGCCAGCACTACACCAATGCCAGAAAGAGAAGCACCCGCAGCCAAAACAAGGGGACGTGACCGGGAAAAGGGAGTAAAGGTACAGAACGTTTAATGCACTTCAGCCATGTGAAGGCCTGCTCATAGGCTGCCAACCTCTGAGACAAAACACCTTTCTTCCACAACTGATTGAGGGGTTACATGAAGTGTTCTGTCTGTGGAAGGAACTTAGAATAATGATTCACTTTTCCAAAAAAAAAAGGCCAGCAATGCCAGAAGATTTTGGGGCAAGGAAAGAGCGACGGCAGAAATGTTATGGTCAGTGGGCAGAATCCCATCTTTGGTGAGCAAGGGGCCTAGTTAGTCTGCTTGTTCCTGGAAAAACTGGCATTTGTGCCAACAGCATTTTAACTCTGCAGCACACAATGTAGGAAAGAGGATACGGAGGTTACACAGGAGGTTTTGGCATGTAGTACTCCTGACATTTAAGTCATCATGGCAGTAGGTGCAAGATGGGATGGACATTGTTAAGTGTTCTAGGTAACTCTGGAAGATAGCTAGAGCAGACTAGCTTCCAAAAGGCAAACCACTTGTATCTGTATAAGCGAAACAGCGTATCGATGATAACAATGTATTAAATTTCTCATCTAGTAGAATCTGTAAGTAACCCTCAGCAAAGCCTATTTTGGAAAATAGCTATGAGAGGAGGTTCTCTCGATGGGGGTACGGAATAGGTTTCCACCGGAGCTTGGGCATTGATCGTCGACTTAAAATCTCCACAAAGCTGGAGAGCACCATTCGGCTTCTGGAGCACAACCAGGGGTGTAGTCCAAGCACTAATTTTAACTGGCTCTATGACCCCAGCACTGTGAAGGCAACCAAGTTCATGCTCAACAGCCATCTGTAAGGAAACGGAAGAAGCTGTGCTCAACAGAAATGTGGCATCGCACCTAGACATAAGGAAATGTGAGTCTCAAAATTGAAGGCACACCCCAGGCCAGGATCAGACAGACACACGAAAGAAGCACAAAGGTCACCATTTTCATGGACGGGGGCTGTGTCTGAGATGACCTGAACTTCATCCACAATAGAGAACTTTAATAGAGAGAAAGCATCCAGGCCGAAAATGTTGCCATAGTGATGATTTGACTTACGAGGGGAGTAGAGCTGTCACTATATGCAACCACCTTGCGAGAGGGCAGGACCAATGCCAGGTAACCCAGATGAGTTTATCACAAGACTGACCAGGGTAACAGTCACTTCCATGTCGACTTGGAAACGAATGGCCAGACAAGCAATTGTGAGATCAATCAAAAACTTGGGGGCACAGTAATTGCCCTGGGAAACGATGGCCGCAAGTTCGTGCACAGACCTGTGACCCAAGTTAGGAGTGGGGTTAGAGTTACCCGACAGTTGACGGCAGACAATTCAGAGATGTCCACCCTTGCCACAGTGGGTGCAGGACACCCAACAATCAGGGCAGCCTGCCCACTGTTGCAGTGATAAATCATGGCTACGCCATCAGGATAAAGGCTTGTGAGAATTCCATCCCCGGGGCTGTGGTTGAGCCACAGTAATCTGGGGGCAGGCCATAAAAAGTTCATTTGCTTCCCACGCGATCTCAATATAGTGCACGATTTTCATTATGTCATCCAATGAAGGAGGGTTGAAGTGCGAACCCCTGATCGGGAGCCAACTGGACCACTACGTCACGGACTATGGAATCGGCATATGAGGTTTTGCAAGATGGATTGGCCCAGGTAAAATCATGTTGTTGAAGACACAGACCTGGCATATCAGTCACCCACAGTCAATAAGACTAGCCCACTTGCTTGTGGTACGGGTGGAAATCTAGGTGCTGTGCAACCATGTGGAACTATTGTGACTAACAGATCGACAGCAATGAACACATAATGAGTGCAACTGGATTTGAGACGGGAGCCAACTTCTTAAGTAAAAAAAAATGTCTCCGGGGAAGTCCAAGAAAGGAAGAGCAAATGTTGCAGAGCGTCATCAAAAACTCAAAATGTGGCGAAATGCTGTTTCAGCTGTTGCAAATACGTCTCGATCCTCCTTGGTATCGTTAAATGGCGGAAATATGGGTGGGCGGGACTCCATCTGGGAGGTGACCACAGTCATGGCAGATTGTGAACCTTGTACCGGTAATCGGTATGACAGCAGCTGAATTTCCTGATGCAAAACATCCATTTGCTGCTGGAATTGGTAATGGAACTGTTGTTGCAACTAATGCTGCAGGAGCAGCTTTTGCTGTTGCTCTTCCATGAGCTGTCCAAGTTTCACGTCCGTAATGCACTGGTGACATCCCATCCTTGTCGCCAACTCTAGTAAGCAGAATAAAACACAACGAGGAAATACAGGCCGACCAGCCAACAGCGTCAGTGGTGAGTTGCCAAAAAACACGAAAACAACAGCTATGGACGGATATGGCAGAATGGAATATCCGATGACTGAACCACATCGACAGCCTAGAAGTCACAAAATCAGGAACCAAAGAACTTCAGGTACAATGTACAATACAAGAGCACATTCAGAGCACAACTGACTTTTGAGCCCCTGGACTGCATGCTTCACAGAGACCCCATGAGCACCAATAGGCTGGACGGCACGCAAAATCTAACATTCCAACGGTTTGGGGACTTGCTACAATCAATCCCATGGTACCATACAAGCAGCTTATTTGCCACAAAAGTAAAGGCCTAGCCATATTATTTGTACTGTACGATCACATCTGCAAAACACAAGTAACATTTGAACATCAATACTAACCACTAATAACAAAAGTTTACATTTATGCCATAAATGAAATGTAGATTCAAATGAGTGTGTTCTTAATTGCAAAAATAGAACACCTGATATTTGTCAATTACAACGCCAGCTACCACTAATGGGGAACAATGCTTTGAATAAAACACACATATTTTTGTGTAGAATCCAAATATGCAATAAACATTGGTGTGGCAGGCAGGAGGAGCTCCCTTTTGAAAATACAAAGGGGAATCTGCCCATGCAGAACCTTCCAAAAAACTCTCAGAAGCTTCCGAAAAACTCCCGGTCTATTATCAGTTTTCTCGTGGATGAAAATATTTGCAGGTTTTTCCTGAACTATGAGAGTCTAGATTGTAATACACGTTTATTCAAATGTGACCGATTTTGATCATTACATAATCGTGCAGCAGTGCATTGGGTTCTAGATTGTAATTATTTTCAAAAACTATAGCTGGAACACTGATACCGCCAACAATGTTTCTTTTTTTTTTTGGGGAGGGGGGGGGGGGGGGATGAAGAAGAAGTAGTCTGATCTGTTTAGGGACAAAAATTGAAGGAATTAAAGTCAACTGTCTGGCCTTTGCAGATGACTGTGCAATATTCTCAGAAAGCCCAGAGAAAGGGACTTCCCAGACCATCAGATCAGCTTCCTGCAAAGGATTCCCAGCAGAACAGGGCTGAGGATCACTACAGACTTGTGATAAATGGCAAATATGGACCAAATTTCCTTGAAACACTCATAGATCAGATTATAATGGCAAATAAATTCAAGTACCTTGGTTACACCATACCAGAAAATGGACTACAAAAAGCTGTGATAGGTGATCAGATTTCAAAAATGGAGACAGCATATGGTCTGACAAACTTTTACAACAAAAAGGACATATCCTATGACAACAAACTAAAACACTATAATACCGTGTATGCCTGTATGCCCGTGAATCCCTCTCAAACAAAAAGCTAGAGAAATTGGAGATGCTGAAAAGGAGAATCCTATCAAAGATCATGAATGCAATCTAGAATGAAGCCAGCTAGGAACTTCGGAGCAACAAAGAAGCCAAGCAGAATGTGGAGAAGATTTCTCCAAAACCATCAGGATAAGGGTGCCAGAATTTCTTGGGTACTGTACAGAATGGGCAAACATATACTATTCGAATATTTGATTACTTTTGGAACAAGAAGTGCACCACAATGTGGATTAAAGAAGCCCAGAAATACATTGAGAGGTCCAAAGCCCCAGAAGCCCTCATGTTAGAATGGGACATGTTTTAAACAGAATACAAAATCTGGACGGGTTTCAAGGGGAGAAAAAAAAAATGTTGTAGCATGATCTTAAGTGGTCAATTTGCAGATAAAAACATTAATACAAGCCTGCAATTTTTTCAGATTTCTCAAAAACAGATTTCTAGAATCAGTTTGTAATTCTGATTCTGAAAGTTTCTGTCACTTTGTTTTACCACATCCAAATTTTTCATAAGAAGATCTCATTAGTTAAAGATTTAAGAAATTGAAGCACAAATATTGAAACAAAATTTCAATTATTGTCTATATTTTCATAGTGTTTGTTTTATCTTTTTTAGATATATGAGGTCTGGTCCAAAAATTCCAGAACTTTGCCCACAAGATTTTTCTACGCTTACCTTTTAATTACTGTGTATGCCCTCCTTCGAAATACTCTCCTCCACAATTGATACACCACTCCCAGCACAGTTTCCACTCCCTGAAGTCTCAGTACACCTCTTGCTGGACTGCACAAAGTGTCGTCTGCAAATTTTCTTTATCTCATCTATTGTTGCAAATCTTTGTCCTTTCAATGGGATTTTCAACTTTGGAAATAAAGAATGGTCTGCAGGGGCAAGGTCTGGAGAGTACAGAGGATGAGGCAGCATAGGGATTTCATTTCTTGGGCAATAGTAACGCACGAACAGGAATGAATGTGCAGGTGTGGTGTTATGGGGAAGAGCCACGAATTGTATCGTCACATTTCAAGTAGTTTCCTTCTCCTATTTCGTAGCAGGTGTCACAACACGTCCCAACAGAACCATCAATTAACAGTTCGTCCTTGTGGCACGAATTCATGATGAACTAATTCTTCAAAGTCAAAGAAAATCAACAGCATGGCTTTGAAATTTGAACTGACCTGCCGAGCTTCTTTCAGTCTCTGAGAACCTTTCCTGACTCACTGAAGACTGAATCTTGTTCTCAACATCACCACCAGTAATGATTCTCTTAAGGAACATCTCATTTTCATTTGTGCGATATAAAAGCTCTTCACAGACTGTGACTCAAACCTCTTCCTGGTCTTGACTCACGAGCTGTGAGATGAACTTGGCGGCAACATGACACACTCCGAGATGCTGTGTCAGGATATAATGACACAATCCAACTGAAATGTCACATTCTTCTGCAACCTGTCAGTCAGTCTTCAATTGGCCACGCACAATTTTGTTGATGTTCCTGACATGAGTGTCACTGGTAGGCATCAAAGGGCATCCTGGATGAGGGTCATCTTTAAATTCTGCCTGGCCACCTTTAAATCATGTGATCCATTTGTAACACTGAGTACAGATTAAGCACTCATCACTGTAGGCTTCTTGCATCATTTGGTGTGTGTCTGTAAATGCTTTCTCCAGTTTCAAGTTAAATTTAATGCAGATGTATTGCTCCTCTAACTCTGCCATCTTGAAATTCACAAACTGTGCAACACAATGCTGTACTCAATACAGTAATGAACAATAACTAACATGCAACAATGAAACTTTCACCAGTTACACATTAAACACAGGTGTGAGCAGGAATGCCAAACGAATTCACTTCAACACACCATTGGCACAAAATTACAAATGTTCCGGAACTTTTTCAATAGACCTCGTATACTGAAAATATGACAAATAGCTCTCTTAGTCACATTACAAGGGTATTGCTACACTTTTCAAACTTTCTCATTTTAGATTTCATGACAGAAACTTCATCTTCATTGCACTCTTCAACATCCAACAAGTGTCGGCCATCATACTTTTATTCCACCTTCTCTGGTATCTCTCCTCCATCTCCGTAATGTGCTGGTGAAAGCATTAACCTCATTTTTCAGAAAAATATCAGAAACCTTGTGGGAAGTAGTCAACACATGAGCGTCTGTTGTGGATTCCACACCTGTGACAAACTGGGCTTTTGAAATATCCCCATGTTTTTATTCACCAGTAAGGTTTTTATTAACATACCTGAAGGCAGTCCTTTTATCTGTTTCTGTATCATCCCCTACATTCCCTAATCTATAATCCATCAATTTGTAAATCTGAGACCAATAAAAAATCCAGCTTACAATTTTTTTTTTTTTTTTTTACTGATAAAGGGAAATATCACAGAAGCTTTCTTAAAAACAGGATTGATATTGCAGAAGCTCTCTTACAAACCGTGTCATCGAGCCCAACTTGACTAGTAGTGATGGGTGCAATATTTTTTGTGGTCTACAAGCAATTTGTGCAAGGTATGTTTAGTCACAGGCACAAAATGTCCCAAATTTGTCCAAACTTTACACTCTCAACACTTTTGCTTTGCCCGGCTACCCAAATGACATAAAAATCAAGTCATTTTCATGTAGGCTGCTTACTGTCCTAATAAGTTCCTACAACTAAAAATAAATGTTGTTCCATTATGAAAGAAACTGTACATGATAGAAAAAAAACTAAAGTAGGCAGTTAATGACAAACATTTATTTTCAATCATCTGACATTCTGCACACTGGTCTAATAATAATTTTCCTCTTCTTCTTCTTATAATAATAATAATAATAATAATAATAATAATAATAATAGCAATAGGGCCACTCAAAGAAATGCAAAACATTTTTCAAAAATTCGACCTTTGTTCTACATCTGTACTATTCCCACTTCTACTAAAATTTATTTCAGACCATTTCCTCAATCACGCTGTCACAGCATTCCGTCAAGATAGCTTCTAAACACGATATTCGTCTGTAGCACTGTGCTGTTATACAGCTCCTGTTCTCTCCAACTGAAACAGCCACAGTCAGTCAGAAGAGGCCAATGATGGTGTACTGGGATGACACCGTCTATCACAGCACAGTAGTTGTTTGGCAAGAAGACTGCTGACAGTGAATGTGCCAATATTCACGACCTCCTGCACACCAATGGACCGAGCACAGAGCAGACTTCAGACATGACTCTTTAAGATGAGAAAGTTTTGCAAGAGGTGGGTTCCAAGACTGTTGACAAAGGTCACAAAGACATACAGAAGACAAGGTGCAGCACGCTTTTGAAACATGACGAGAATTCTGAATATGACTTCCTCGCAATTAATTGTGACAGGAGATGAAATCCGGTTGCCCCACTGCAAACTGGAGATGAAAAGCAATTGGTGGAATGGCATCGTGCAAACTTGCAAAAG
Organism: Schistocerca gregaria; assembly: GCF_023897955.1. Taxonomy (NCBI): domain Eukaryota; kingdom Metazoa; phylum Arthropoda; class Insecta; order Orthoptera; family Acrididae; genus Schistocerca; species Schistocerca gregaria. Next base: position 122,443,226 of record NC_064930.1, on the reverse strand, counting down.
AAGAAGAAATTCAAATGAGTGCCTTCAACAGGAAAGGTGGCGGTTACTGTGTATCAATTAGGAAGAACAGTTGCTCGGGCACGTCATGCCGTCATAGCCCTATCAATTCTGATGCATATGTGGCAACCCTTAAAGTAAACACTCTAATGTGTTGCATCTGACATTATCTGAGAAAACACTATCTTTTGCCAGGGCATGATAACACCCAGCCACATTTTGGCCAGAAAACCACCACTGACATTACAAAGCTTGGATGGGCAACACAAACACTGACCCTACATCTGTGATCTGCCACCTCTTTACTCAACTGAAGGAAATCCTACACAGGCCAAGATTTGAAGGTGGTGACTCACTTGGATAGAGTGCTAAAAGATAGCTGAAACAAGCCAGTTCTGACTTTTAAGTGCACGTATAGAGGCCTAAGCTCCATGATGGCATATGGCAGCTCAAAGAGTTGGAGATTATGGGGAAAAATAATATTTTGTCTCTGAAGACTGTATCGACATGGAGTAAAAATATGAAATGTATGTCAAATAAATTTGATGTTTAAGAAAACACTGAATTTCTTTTCAAGTTTTTCTCATAGTAGTAGTTGTGAGACTGCCGTATAATTCATTTTCAAAAAGTTTTTGTCAGCAACTTTAAGTGACACTGGTGTGACTGCATCAAGCACGTATTTATATACTAACCTTCCTCGCCGCGGACAGCATAGCGCAACTTTATCTCCGGACAGTACTGCGCCATCTTCACAGCCACCTCACCCGTCTGGATTGCCAGTTCATACGTAGGAGAGAGGCACAGCACCTGAAACGCAAATCACGAGGCTGAGCAGCCGGCCTATGTTCTTCCCTGTCACCCTCCTTTCCTTCTCATACGAGGACTCAAAGTAGGGAACCGTACAATGGGGCAGCCGAACTGCTGGCTGCAGGGGCAAGTATAGCAGGCACCCCACCCACATCCTCTGCGAGCTTCCCCCGAGTTGCATTCTCACCGTACACACCAGTTATTACGAGTCCACAGCACATGACGATCCAAGTCTGGCACGCTGTGCTGGCCTACACTGCCCTGGCACATGCATATGCAGTGCATTAAGAGGCACTCACATGAAAAATGACAGGATAACTGGAATCAGTAGACAGTGCACAACAATAAAAGTGTTATAACCAGAAGCAACAATTCCTTCTTTTAAACACATTTTTAAGGTTGCTATTTCGTACATCAGTGTAATTTTTATAAAATATTACAATGAGATAGCAGCCACACTTCTATCCTTCGGCCTTTGAATATTTACCACTTCAGTTTTTACTACGTTAACATTATAGCATTCCACAACTTTGCATATTAGTTCCAACCTCTTCACCAGTAATACTAACAAGTCAGCACAGGTAGCAATATGCCCAGTGGTTGTTCTGCTTTGTGCTGCTGGAAGGAAAGAATAAAGCTTAGTGTTTAACATCCTGTTGACAACAATGCCACTGAAGTGAACATCCACAAATTTGTTCTAAGCAATTTGTGGGAAGTCACAGAGTACCTAATCTGGATGGTCAGATGGGGATTTGAACCGTTATCCTCCTCAGTGTAAGTCCAGCATATTGACTATTGCATTCACTTGTCACAGTCATAGCCATGCATGTTTGGGAGGGGAGAGACGGGGAAGAGGACAGGCAGTGGAGGGGACAGACGGAACAGCATTTACAACACTGGGGAGGGGACTGAACAAGAAACCCCTGCCACCATCTTCATATCCTTCTAGCAAGCCAGCTACTGTGATTATGAACAGTTTGTCTCCATTTTGCTCTACCTAGATATTCTTCTTGTGTTTATACTAGATCTGTTTTTGGAAAAGGTCTACCTTGAGCAAAACCCAATTTGTATTTCCCAGGCAGGTTTCACTGAAGTTTAACCATCATCAGCGATTTTGTATTATGTTTCTATAAAACAGGAAAAATGTTCTTTAGCACTTTTACACATATAAATTTGAGGTTTTAGGAAAGTATTTACACATTTGATAACCAGACAAAATTTTGTATGTGTACCTTGTTAGCACATGCTGTGGACTTCCAGGATTTTATGTTATTTAAGGCAGTTATTTTGTTTCACAGTTTGTCACCAGCAACCATATAGAACTTGATGTAGAATAGTTACTTACTCCAAAATTTTATGGCTGGGGATGTTATGGTTGCTTCTACCATTACTAATATTACGTGAAAGAGTGTGTGGGGTGTGGGGTGTGGGGTGTGGGGTGTGGGGTGTGGGGTGTGGGGTGTGGGGTGTGGGGTGCCCCCCCCCCCCCCCCCTTCTTCTTCTTCTTCTTCTTCTTCTTCTGTGCAGTTACAGACAACAAATTGATATGAAACAAAACAACTGCATTAAATAATAAAAACCCAGGAAAAGAACAACATGTGGTATACATACAAAACTGTCTTTTTTTCAAATATGTAAATAGTTTAAAACCTAACATTTGTGTGTGTACAAGTACTAAAGAGCATATTTTCCTGTTTCATGGGAAGACAATAAGAAGCTTACTGATAGTCCTGAAACTTCAGTGAAACGTGTTTGGAAAATAAAAAGACAAAATTATGTTTTGTTCAAAGCAGGCCATCACCAGAAGCAAATCCATTTGTAAGCATACACTGACAGGAGAGCTTCTACCTCAAGATGGGTGGATGGATACCGTTTCTCAGTTTTCTCTTCTAAGCCTCAAATGTTCCTTAATCTGATCAAGCCATCTTTTTTCTGTATCACCCTATTGGTCTTTTCTCCTGTCCATTTTATACAGTTATTGTTTCGGCAGGCCGTTATCCTTCACCCCCTTTGCTGTGTACCTCCTACAAAACAGCACCCTGCAAATCTGCAACACACTTGCATCACACGGATGGCCGCACTTTAACCATCATCTGAAGCAACAGGCACAGATGCCTGCAACCCAAACAATGAACTACACTCATCCCGCACGTCGCTAAGTGTTCTCAACGATATCAACAACATGCCGATTTGTTGTCCCCAGACTGTCTGTCAGCAAGCACGAGAGTCGCTGAGCCCATTGTCAGTGGAGAATACTTCTATAATCACATTGCTGTGATCACACAATATTTTCCTGTTGCCAGCTGGGTGCAACACGATCATGAGTTCGGTCTTAACTACTACACCAGCTGTATCTGTAGTCCAACAGTCAGAAGCTCACTACGGTAAACTATGTAATCAAAAGTATTCGGGGATATATGGCTGAAAATGACTTACAACTTCGTGGGGTCCTCCATCGGTAATGTTGGAATTCAATATGGTGTTGGCCCACCCTTAGCCTTGATGACAGCTTTCACTCTCACAGGCATATGTTCAATCAGGTGCTGGAAGGTTTCATGGGAATAGCAGCCCATTCTTCGTGGAGTGCTGCACTGAGGAGAGGTACGGCCTGGCACGAAGTTTGCATTCCAAAACATCCCAAAGGTGCTCTATAAGATTCAGATCAGTCCATTACAGTGATGTTATTTTTGTGTAACTACTGCACCACTGGCTGTGCATTATGAACAGGTGCTCGGTTGTGTTGAAAAATGCAATCACCATCCCCAAATTGCTCAACAACTGTGGGAAGCAAGAAGATGCTTGAAACATCAATGTAAGCCTGTGCTGTGCGAGTGCCACGCAAAACAACAAGGGATTCAAGCCCCCTCCACGAAATACATGACAACACCTAACACCTTTGGATTTTACTGTTTGCACTACACACACTGACAGATGACGTTCACCGGGCATTTGCCATACCCACACCCTGCTATCGGATCGCCACACTGTGTACCGTGATTCGTCATTCCACACAACGGTTTTCCACTGTTCAATCGTCCAATGGTTACACTCCTATCACCAAGCGAAACATCGTTTGGCATTTACTGGTGTGATTTGTGGCTAATGAGCAGCCGCTTGAGCATGAAATCCAAGTTTTCTCCTTTCCAGCCTAATTGTCATAGTAGCTGCAGCGGATCCTGATGCAGTTTGAAATTCCTGTGTGATGGTCTAGATACATGTCTGCCTATTACACATTACGACCCTCTTCATCAACTGTCGGTGGACTGTCAGTCAACAGACTAGGTCATCCTGCACACTTTTGTGCTGTACGTGTCCCTTCACACTTCCCTATCATATTAGAAGCGGTGGATCTAGGGATGTTCAGGAGTGCGTAAATCTCATGTACAGGTGTATGACAACTGACACCTTTTCACCTGACAACGTTCGAAGTCCGTGAGTTCCGTGGAGCGCCCCATTCTGCTCTCTTACGATGTGTAATGACTACCGAGGTCGCTGATATGGAGTACCTGGCAGCACAATGCACCGAATACAAAAAACCTAAGTTTCTGGGTGTGTCCGGATACTTTTGATCACATAATGAACCATCGAGAGACAGTCACTGTGCTGTGTTTATCAGCTTAAGCTTAAGAGTGATTTTCTTTAAGACTTCGACCTTATACTGATCAGTTGTGCGACTGGATTCGTGATTTCCTGTCAGGAAGGTCGCAGTTCGTAGAAATAGACAGCAAATCATCGAGTAAAACTGAAGTGATATCAGGTGTTCCCCAGGGAAGCATCCTGGGACCTCTACTGTTCCTGATCTATATAAATGACCTGGGTGACAATCTGAGCAGTTCTCTTAGATTGTTCGCAGATGATGCTGTAATTTACCGTCTAGTAAAGTCATCCGAAGACCAGTATCAGTTGCAAAGCGATTTAGAAAAGATTGCTGTATGGTGTGTCAGGTGGCAGTTGACGCTAAATAACGAAAAGTGTGAGATGATCCACATGAGTTCCAAAAGAAATCCGTTGGAATTCGATTACTCGATAAATAGTACAATTCTCAAGGCTGTCAATTCAACTAAGTACCTGGGTGTTAAAATTACGAACAACTTCAGTTGGAAGGACCACATAGATAATATTGTCGGGAAGGCGAGCCAAAGGTTGCGTTTCATTGGCAGGACACTTAGAAGATGCAACAAGTCCACTAAAGAGACAGCTTACACTACACTCGTTCGTCCTCTGTTAGAATATTGCTGCGCGGTGTGGGATCCTTACCAGGTGGGATTGACGGAGGACATCGAAAGGGTGCAAAAAAGGGCAGCTCGTTTTGTATTATCACGTTATAGGGGAGAGAGTGTTGCAGATATGATACACGAGTTGGGATGGAAGTCATTACAGCATAGACGTTTTTCGTCGCGGCGAGACCTTTTTACGAAATTTCAGTCACCAACTTTCTCTTCTGAATGCGAAAATATTTTGTTGAGCCCAACCTACATAGGTAGGAATGATCATCAAAATAAAATAAGAGAAATCAGAGCTCAAACAGAAAGGTTTAGGTGTTCGTTTTTCCCGCTCGCTGTTAGGGAGTGGAATAGTATAGAGGTAGTATGATTGTGGTTCGATGAACCCTCTGCCAAGCACTTAAATGTGAATTGCAGAGTAGTCATGTAGATGTAGATGTAGATAGGATTAACTTCCGAACAGTTGCAACTGGTGATCAGCACTTAACTTGCTCAAGTTGTTTATTAATCAATCTAGAATTTAACCTTTTGTTACTCTAAGTCATTGTTTCTTTTCCTTGTAAATAACTTATTTCATGAAGGAACTTTTGTTCATGTTCTTTAATATTCAAATAAAGCCATTTTACACTCTTTATCTGAGCAGCCTTCTCAGTCCATCTCAACCAGCACACAACACATCACTCTTCACACGCCCAAACCACTTGAGTTGTGCAGTACTCTGGCTCTCTGCCACTGACGTGTCCACTCCTATCTCTCCTACGATGTCCTTATTCCTAATTTTCTCTCTTCTAGTCTTCTGCAAGGCTGATCGCAGAAACTAGATTTTGCATGTTCGTAACTTGCTCCAATCCACCTTGTTAATTACACAGCACTCCCAGCTGTTAAGTCATAACCGACAGGAGATATGTTTTAAACAATGTCTGGCTCTCACAAGAACGCCCTTATGACACACAAGGAGATAGGAAATGGTGATCTCCATGATTCTGTCTTTGCTAATGACATAGTTATTTTGGGAGAAACAGAAGTAGATGTACAGGGGGATTAGAAGAAAGGAACTCCTCCATCACACTCTATGCTCAATATCCCAACACCATAATGGTCTCAATCTACGCTTTTGTAATATTGTACTTCCCAGGCAACTGAAAGCTCCCACACAATCAACACTCTCTCCATATATCAGGTTGCCATGGGTAGGTGCTCTGCTCATAACCATTGCTACAGTTTTGCTCGATTACTCTCAGCTGTTACTCTCAAACTTTGAGTTCCTTTCTTCTAATCCCCCTGTACAGCTACTTCTGTTTCTCCCAAAATAACTATGTCATTAGCAAAGACAGAATCATGGAGATCACCATTTCCTATTCCGCATTTTCCTTTAAAATCACATCCATACATCCCATTGCTTGAATACTGCTCAGCAGTGTGGGCTCCATACCAGGTGGGGTTGACAGAAGAGAGAGAGAAGATACAACGGAGAGCAGCGCGCTTCGTTACAGAATCATTTAGTAATCGCGAAAGCTTTTGTTGAAGTTTCGAGAACATACCTTCACTGAGGAGTCAAGCAGTATATTGCTCCCTCCTACGTATATCTTGCAAAGAGACCATGAGGATAAAATCAGAGAGATTAGAGCCCACACAGAGGCATACTGACACTCTTTCCATGAATAATATGAGACTGGAATAGAAGGGAGAACCGATAGAGGTACTCAAGGTACCCTCCGCCACACACCGTCAGGTGGCTTGTAGAGTATGGATGTAGATGTAATAGAAAATAATGGCACAACTGCACTATTCTGAATGCAACATTTAATACAATTTATTATTGTTTAATTGTCCCATTCTGAAGAATTGCGTGTATCTGGAAAGTCAGTATCTAAGGAGTCAATGACAATGCTTTTGATAAAATTTTCTCTGGTACATTGCTTCAGATGATCATTATCTTGCAAATTTTCAGAATAGCATAAGCATTTAATCCAGACTTTCATAGTGAAGTCAATGGCTTTCTCGAGTAAATTTTGCATATCTTTAATTTTAAATGTGACCTTTCCTTTCACTAGTATCCACACATTTTCTATCTTGTTGTACTGGCAGTGATTAGGGGTTGGCTTCACACCTTTAAAGCCCATTTCTGCTGCTAAGCTGCGAAGTTCAAATTCACTGTAAATATCTTGCTTTCTTATACCAGCTCCAAATTAGTTTTTTCCTTTACCCGCTGCACCATTTATTCCTTCTTAGTATTTGAATCATAGAACTTCAACCCACATCCTCTGACTCCCACTGTGTAACTGCTGTTAACAATGCTAATAAATCACGTGGTAAATCCAAAAACCAGTGTTCAAATACATCAGTGGCTGTCTCTTGATGATAACAGAAGGTTATAAATTTAAGCTCTGCGCTTTCGATAAAGCTATACTCTGACAATGAGTCCGTCTCCTTTACCAGTGCACTCTTTCGAATTGTGAATGCCAGGTGTGCTTCCTGGCACAATTCTGAGTGAGCCAGGATTCAGCGAGATGAATAGGACAATTTCCAAACAATGGAAAATCCAGGATGGAACTTAACAATGTTATGAAAAGGATCGCTGCTACTCACCATATAGCAGAGATGCTCACTCACAAACAGACACAAGAGAAAGAATGTTAGAAAATGAGCTTATGGTCAACAGAGCCTTTGTTGCAAATAAACAAAATACACACTCTGTGTGTGTGTGTGTGTGTGTGTGTGTGTGTGTGTGTGTGTGTGTGTGTGTGTGTGTGTGTCCACATGCGGCGCCCGCTTGTTTATTTCTGACTAAGGTCGTGTTGCTCGAAAGTTCACTTTCAGACAGTCTTTTTTGTTGTGCGTACCTGCAACTCAGCCTCTCCCCCTACAGTGAGTAGCAACTATCCTTTTCATAATATTAGGACAACAGTGTTCTTTTCTGATAATGTGCATCTTTCTCAGCTGCTAGAACACCAGGGATTGCCATCACAATGCACCTTCCATTATTTTGTTTTCCGTACCTGAATGCTACGGATTCCAGAGCACTTCCATTCTACTGGCAACCCCATGTGAAAACAACCTATCATGTAAAATTCTGCCACCTGTGCCACATGAGATACTCACCGCAGGTGTCAAATTCCCATACAATACGACGAACACCACCTTTCTGGAAATCATCCAAATCTAATAGTTCTTCTCTCATTAATATCTTTTAATTGGAGATCGAAACTTCCTTTCTTTTCTACAGGTCTCCATTCCCATGCTTCTCTAGAAAATTGCTGTACTCCTTGGAGTGAAACACCAAAAACCTTCTGTGCAGCAGTCTGCAATGCCAATCAGATTTTCTCACTTCTGGTATTGTCTTTCAACATCATGAAGCACTTTGCCAACAATAACAGTAATACTGTGCAAATAAAATCACAGCTCTCTTGATAATCTAACACCTGCACATAACAGATACATACAAATGACACTGTGGTAACAGTCTGCACTCAGTGTAGCAGACAACTTGAACTGGTTCAAAATAAATGTTGCATATCGCTGTATCGTCACTACTGGACATCATAGGAAACAAAACATTTTGTTCTGACAGATAGTCAAAAGAATATAAAAATAACAATATTAAGAAAAGGATAGGTGTTACTCGTCACATAGTGGAAACACTCTGTTGCACATAGGCACAACAAAAAGACTGTCACAAAATGAGCTTTCGGTCAACAATGTCTTTATCAAAAATACGCAAAACCTTACAAAAGATTCCACTGCATACAGTACAGTTCCTTCGTACTCTCATGTTGGGTAACATTGTATATCAACCAACGGGCTCTCCTCACAATTGGACACTTTTGAATGCAGTTAAGCATATTTCTTATCAAAATGTGCAGATTAGCCTGTAGGAATTGTCACATTCATCCACAACAGTATGTACAATGTCCTGTAGTGTCTCTCATGACTGACTGATTCTAGGAAGGTGTTCTGTTTCACAAGATTGTGATGATGGGGCATGCACTATCGTCCATATACGTCAATGCCGCACCAATGTGTTCCCCAAAAGGAGTCGCAATGCGTGCCATCCTACGATGCATTCCAATGGGGGAGGGGGGGCAGACACGAATGTTAGTACTGTCAGGGTCGAGACTGATACGGATTTCATCAGAAAAGACTGTCGCAACCCAGCGCTGTCTTAGTCCAACACCGAACGAGGTGGCGCAGTGGTTAGCACACTGGACTCGCATTCGGGAGGACGACGGTTCAATCCCGTCTCCGGCCAGCCTGATTTAGGTTTTCCGTGATTTCCCTAAATCGTTTCAGGCAAATGCCGGGATGGTTCCTTAGAAAGGGCACGGCCGATTACCTTCCCAATCCTTCCCTAACCCGAGCTTGCGCTCCGTCTCTAATGACCTCGTTGTCGACGGGACGTTAAACACTAACCACCACCACCACCACCACCACCACCATCTAGTCTAACAAGAATGGTTTCGTGCCCATTGAAAGGAGCCCCTCTCCAAACTTGATTTAGTGGAGGAGCCTTGAGATTTTTTTTGGCACATGAATTCCTACTCATGGAGCCCATTTCGCACAGTTTTTGTTGATACCTGCAGCCCTTTGGCTGTTCGTAACTGCCATCTTATGATACAGAGCATTGTGCTGAGGCTTTCTGCTTGCTGTTCTATGCAGATATCTGGTTCATATGAACGTAACCACGTCTTCAGAGAGACATTTAGCCGACTGCCAGCAACCAGAAGAAGATACCACAGTTTTGTTCTTACTTCTTGTGACCATTATTAATCTAACCTTAACTTGTGCCAGTAGAACTAGCACTCTGTGTGTTCTGTACAGACTTAATTACGTACATAGATAGTTCACCTATAGGTTTCGATGACGAGTTTTCACGTATCAAAACATGTGACAAATGGCCCTGACTTGATTACATTGACTCAGAAGCTCAAAACTTTTACTGCCAAGCGGACAGCGACCTTAATATTTGGGGGAGGGGAAATCAACTATAACTATGCCAGTTCCTTTTAAAAAAGGTGTCTTAGGAGACAGACAGGCAGCAATGCAATCCTATAAAGTTTCGATTTTGACATGTAAAATATGTTTATATTTCATGCTCAGTCTTCACACTGTATCTCATAAAAACAGGCTGTCCAAAATATTATCAAACAGAAGCAAGCCAATGTACTCTGTAAACGTTAAGTGTAATAATAAAACACTTTCAGTGGAGAGCAAAAAAAGCAATAATTCAATCATCTGACTCAGTGTCTTTATCTGCTAAGGTCTAAAAATTTCATTTTAAGCGATTTTACAGTATTTTTTTAAACTACAAAATATGAGGTGCGATCAAAAGTAATGAGAATTTTTGTTTTTCTTAAGAAATCTTTCTTCATCAACATCAACTTTGTCCCTTTCACAATAATACCCTCCCCACCCCCGATATAATACAATTGTGCCAGCACTTTTTCCAATCCTGGAAGCACTTTGGAACTCATTTTCATTATGGTGTTCAATTCCTCCAGCGATTCTGTTTTTACCACATCAACAGTGTCAAAACAATGGACTTTCATTGTTCTCTTTGGGCTCGGGAATAGAAAGAAGTCACTGGAAGGCCACATTTGGCTAATACGGATAAAATCACAATCAAGTACTGAGGCATTCAGGAGTATTATTGTGATGCAGTTTCCAAAAGTGACTTTGCCACAATTCTTATCATTTTCATCGGATTGCTTCACATAAATTGCACATAACTTCCAGGTAGTATTCCTCATTGACCATATGATTGTAAGGCAAGAATTCACGATGCACTACCCCACTTTAATATGAAAAAACACCGAGAAGAACCTCCACAAGTGATCGACCTTAACAAATTTTTTTGAGTCTTAGTTCTTCAGACAGCTTCTATTGGGGCAACCGAGCCTTGGTTTTGATGTCATACCCGTATACCTATGTGTCATCACCTGTTCTAACCATCAGGAAGTTCTGGATTGTTGTTGACATCATTCAGCAATTCCTGAGCAATGTCTACATGGCATTCTTTTTGGTTGAAATTCAACAATTTCGGAACAAACTTTGCTGCTACTCGATACATGCTCAGAACATCCAAAACAATTGCTTGGCACTAGCCAAAGGATATGCCGACACTATCAGGAACCTCAATGATAGTGATTCGGTGATTTTTCAGAACTATTTTCTTTACTACTTCCACATAGTCACCAATAATTGATTTGCTAGAGCATCCAGGGCAGTCATCATATCCAAAGTTTTCTCATCCCTCTTTGAAACGTTTATACCACTCAACCTTTTGTCTTACTCATAGTAGATTTGATGAAAGCCACAGTGAACATTTCAAATGTGCTGCTGCACTTTATTCCATTTTTCAAGCAAAATTTAATGCAAATTTTTTGATTCGCCTTTCTCGAAAGTAAAAATTCGCTGAGCATTCAAAAAACACATATCAGCTTTTCAATTGTCAACAATAAACTGAATGTTCAAAACAACTGAAAATGCAACTGTACATCAGGAACTACATATATAGAATAAAACACACAAACACACACACAGAGAATTTCGAGCTTTCGCAACCGGCGACTGCTTCGTCAGGAAAGAGGGAAGGAAAAGGAAAGATGAAAGGATGTGGGTTTTAAGGGAGAGGGTAAGGAGTCATTGTCTGCTTGTGTCTATGGATGTGTGTGTGTGTGTGTGTGTGTGTGTGTGTGTGTGTGTGTGTGGGCACGCGCACAAGTATATACCTATCCTTTTTTCCCCCTAAGGTAAGTCTTTCCACTCCCGGGATTGGAATGACTCCTTACCCTCTCCCTTAAAACCCACATCCTTTCATCTTTCCTTTTCCTTCCCTCTTTCCTGACGAAGCAGCCGCCGGTTGCGAAAGCTCGAAATTCTGTGTGTGTGTTTGTGTGTTTTATTCATGGTGCCTATCTACCGGCACTTTCCCACTTGGTAAGTCTTGGAATCTTTGTTTTTAATATATTTTTCCCATGTGGAAGTTTCTTTCTATTTTATATATATAAATTGAACATCTGATATATAAAGCCCACAAAATATTGTTTGCATAAGCTTCCAAAGGTACAGTTCAGCTCTTTCAGTATCTCTGAGACACTCTCCCACGGAGAGCAAGAAGGCTGCCCTTCTCTGCATACATTCAATATCCAGTTAGTTCTATTCGGCACAGGTCCCCACATACTTTAGCAACATTCTAGAATTGTCCGTATGAGCGATTTTATGCACCTACTTTGTAGGCTGATTGCACTACCCCAGTATTCTACTAATAAACCGAAGTCTACTACCTGTCTTACCCACAACTTGAGCCTATGAGATCATTCCATTACATAACCCTACAAGTGTTACATCCAGGTATCTGTACGAGTTGGCCGATTCCAACAGTGACTCACTAATATTATAATCATACGATATTATGCTTTTTTTTTCCATTTTGCGAAGTACACAGTTTTACACTTCTGAACATTTGAAGTGCGTTGCCAGCCTTCCAGCTGGTTGAAATCTTAAATAAAGATATGAATGAATATTTACGCACCTTCTTTCAACCAGTGCACCATAGATAATTCTATCACTTACTAAAGGTCTGAGATAACTACTTATATCATCTGGAAGGTCATTAAGATATAACATGAACAGCAAGGATCCCAACACACTGAAGTTACTTCTACATCTGACGATGAGTCTCCGTCCAAAGTAACATGTTGTGGCCTCCCTACCAAAGTCCTCAATCCAGTCAAATTTCACTTGATACCTCATATAACTACCTTCGATAATAAGTATACTTTTGTACCGAGTAAAACGCTTTTCGGAAGTCGAGAAATATTGCATCTACCCCGACTGCCTTGACCCAAAGCTTTCAGTATTTCAAGTGAGAAAATTGCGAGTTTGGTTTCACGTATCGATGCTTTTGGAATCCATGATGGTTGGCACTGAGGTGGTCGTAATATGTTCCAAGATCCTACAACAAACTGATTTCAAGGATACTGGATGGTAGTTTGGTGGATCACTTCTACTGCCCTTCTTGTAGACAGGTATAACCTGTTGTTTGTTTTTTTTTCCCCCCCCCCCCCCCTCTCAAAGGGCTGGGAACAGTTTTTTGTTCGAAGGATTTATGGTAAGATTATGGTTAGAAGAGGGGGGGATAACACAGCCACAAATTCAGTAAAGAATGTGGTAGGGATTTCATTTGGCCCTGGAGCTTTGTTCAATTTTAATGCTGTAGGCTGTTTCTCAACGCCACTGACACTAATACTTATTTCATTCACCTTTTCAATGGTACAATGATTAAATTGGGCTATTCTCCTGGGTTTTCCTTTGTCAAGGAACATTTGGAAACAGAGTTAAGCATTTCAGCTTTTGCTTTGTTACCCTAAATTTCAATTCCTGTCTCATTCATTAGGGGCTGGATACTAACTTTGGTGCCACTAACATACAACCAGAATTTCTTTGGGTTTTGTGAATTACCATTTGACAGTATTCTGCTACGGTAATCATCGAAGGCATCACACATTGCTCTCTTGGCAGTACATTTCTCTCCATCTTCTCAGCACTGACAGCTCACTTCCATGCACCACTGAGATTATAGCTGTTGTCCCAGTTCAAGTATTGCCGGTGATTATAATTTCTACTAGCCCTTTTTATAACAGAATCTCAGCTACAACTTTTTGTAACAAGGACCAACTGGGTTCTGGAACTGATCAGCTGACATAGATGTTCTAAAAGAACTGCTACAGTGTTCAAGATGTATAGTTAACAAATTCCAAGAAACAAAAATGTGAAATATTGAACAACTACATGATTAACTATCTATTGTACTTCTTCCACTCTGGAGCTGCATTTACAAAACTATGTAGAGTCCTGGAAACAAGCCGCTTAAGAACCACTTTCCAACCACTCTGGTAGAAGGAGAAGGTGCTACGCCATGTTAAGTCTCTGTCTCAGGGTGCTTGGGATTTGTAAGATTCCTTGCAGAGGCAACTACACCATCTAGCCTATCTGTACTCTTGCTAGCATCTGTGCATAACACTGTAGGGAGGGGGGGAGGGGGGGGGTTAAGAGTAGTTGAGTAAATAAAGTTTCTAGGCACACTCTCAGAAATACAAACAAAATGACATTTGATAAAACTGAAACCTTGCCTCACACTTCCATACGATCTGATGAAAGTATCTGGATATGTATTAGTGGAAATTAATATGGTGTGTGTCCACCCATTGCCTTTTGCCAGCCCGAACCTGCCCTTTGACAGCTCGAACTCCACTAGAGATACTTTCAACACTGTGTCTGAATTTGTCTTTAGGAATGGCAGCTCCTCCTTTCTGAAGAGCCAAAACCAGAGAAGGTAATGATGTTGGATGCTGGGGTCTGCAGTGAAGTCTTAATTCTAATTCATCCCATAAGTGTTTTATTGGATTCAGGTCATCACTCTGGAAAGGCCTGTCCAATTCAGGAATGTTATGGTTCACAAACTATTGCCTCACAAATGTTACTTTATGATAGACTGCAATGTCATGCTGATGCAATCTTACTCTCCAAACAGTTTCTTTCTGCACCCACTGCACATTGATGTATTTTTGTGTTCATATCCATCCACATTTTGTGTCTTCTTAAGCACAATAAGGGGAACACACTAATTATGAAAATCATCTCTATACCATAACACTCTCTCTTTCATACTTCACTGCTGGCACTATACACGATAGCACAGTAACATCCTCCCAGCATGTGAATTCTCCAGGCTTTCGCCAAACCCTTATATGAGTTTGCAGGTGCAGGATATAGCACGATTCGTCATTCTGAATTATTTGTTTCCAGTCGTCCCTTTCCAATGGTGTCACTTTTTCCACCACCTAAAGAATCACTTAGCAGTGACCAGAAATGTGAAGCTCATAAAGAGTTGTTCATTCACTGTATTGGATTCTTTTTAAATCCCTATGCACAATCCTTGTGTTAAATGGGCTACTGGTAGCACTTTAGTACTCATGAGTCACTCCTTCCACTCACTGTGTGTAATTTACAACCACCCTTCACAATATTCCACAGTTCTTGTCAGGACATGAGTGTTCTGTTCAGCTGTGGTTATTTCTTTACATTTCCACTTCATAATTACATCAACAGTAAATGTTGGCACCTTTAGAAGGATTCAAATGTCCCTAATGGATTTGTCATTCAGGTGACATCTAATTACTAGCTCACATTCGAAGTCACTGAGCTTTCCTAACTGACTTTTCCAGTTGTTACTGCTTTTCTACTGACAACACAATAATCTCACCTCTTTTTATACTGGCATGTCCACCTCTAGTGACACTTAGTGCTCAATCCTGCATCACATAGGGAGGTCCAGATACTTTTGATCAAATAGTGTACATACTGGGTTGCTATTACAAAGACACAGTAGAAACTGTAATCTACGAGAACAACTTCAACTGATACAGTGTACCTCTCACCCGTCACAGTAACAGTTACAAAACCGGAATCGCGCAGTTTCTCTAAGAAAAAAAGGCCCGATAACGGTAGATGTAAATCCAACCCATAGCGTGACTTTCTCGTCGTGCAGTGGAGTTTCCACGACAGTTCTAGGATTTTCGGTAGCCCAAATCCTGCAGTTGTGGGCATTGACAGACCCTCTGAGTATGAAATGAGCTTTGTCAGTCCACAACACGTTACCCAACCAATCGTCATCTTCCGCCATCTTTTGAAACTCCCACACCGCAAATGCCCTGCGCTTCACTAAATCGCCAGGTTAACAGTTCACAATGCCAATGGATTTTCTATGGATAGCATCGGAGGGTACGCCTAAGTGCCAACCAAACAGTAGTGTATGGAATGCCGGTGCGACGTGCGATTGCACGAGTGCTGACTTCCCCGCGCATAGACGAACCCACTACCTGCTCCATTTCTTCCTGAACTGTATCAGCAGCGTTACGCCTTGTGCTCGGTCGGCCACTACGGGGTCTATCGTCTAAACAACCCGTGGCTTCGAACGTCGAAAACATTCTCGCCACAGCTGCATCTGTCAACCGACTTTTATCCGTTCAAATCCCCTTCCTATGGCGATAGGATCGTAACGCTGAACTAGCACATTCCCCATTCTGATAATACAACTTCACTAAAAGAGCCTTTTCAGGTAACATCAACCTGCTGTGACTGCTGCCGCATCTGATTTCTCTCTCATTACAGCTCCTTTTATACACGACTGTCATGCACAGTCACTGACTTTTGCTGTCCAATAAAACCCTATGTCATTCAAAGCATGTGTGTCAATTTTTACCTCTCTATCTACATTATTCCATGGTTCATTAAGTTTTCAAATTTATACTGACTTTCTGATCACCCAGTATATGAAGTTAAACACAAAAAAGGCATCGTGTGGACACACCTTTAGGATTAAAGGTGGAAGGGAAAGAAACCTGGAGAAGTAAGGGCACACGAAGACACACCAAAGGCACACCAGAGAGCAAAGACAGAAGGATACAGAGAAATGATAGCACGTCTCCGGTAGGGCAGGTAGGCCGGAGAAGAGAATACTGTAGAGCTATGAACAGTCCTGACAAAACTCTACCATCAGGTGAGCAAGATGTACGAGACAGGTGAAATACCCTCAGACTTCAAGAAGAATATAATAATTCCAATCCCAAAGAAAGCAGGTGTTGACAGATGAGAAAATTACTGAACTATCAGTTTAATAAGTCACAGCTGCAAAATACTAACACAAATTATTTACAGACGAATCGAAAAACTGGTAGAAGCCGACCTCGGGGAAGATCAGTTTGGATTCTGTAGAAATGTTGGAACACGTGAGGCAATACAGACCTTACGACTTATCTTAGAAGAAAGATTAAGGAAAGGCAAACCTATGTTTCTAGCATTTGTAGGCATAGAGAAAGCTTTTGACAATGTTGACTGGAATACTCTCTTTCAAATTCTGAAGGTGGCAGGGGTAAAATACAGGGAGCGAAAGGCTATTTACAATTTGTACAGAAACCAGATGGCAGTTGTAAGAGTCGAGGGGCATGAAAGGGAAGCAGTGGTTGGGAAGGGAGTGAGACAGAGTTGTAGCCTATCTGCTATGTTATTCAATCTGTATATTGAGCAAGCAGTAAAGAAAACAAAAGAAAAATTCAGAGTAGGAATTAAAATCCATGGAGAAGAAATAAAAACTTTGAGGTTCGCTGATGACATTGTAATTCTGTCAGAGACAGCAAAGGACGTGGAAGAGCAGTTGAATGGAATGGACAGTGTCTTGAAACAAGTATATAAGATGAACATCAACAAAAGCAAAACAAGGATAACGTAATGTAGTCGAATTAAGTCAGGTGATGCTGAGGGAATTAGATTAGGAAATGAGGCACTCTACATAAAATATAGACTGGCAATGGCAAGGAAAGTGTTTCTGAAGAAGAGAAATTTGTTAACATCGAGTATAGATTTAAGTGTCAGGAAGTCGTTTCTGAAAGTATTTGTATGGAGTGTAGCCATGTATGGAAGTGAAACATGGATGATAAATAGTTTGGACAAGAAGAGAATAGAAGCTTTCAAAATGTGGCGCTACAGAAGAATGTTTAAGATTAGGTCGGTAGATCACATAACTAATGAGGAGGTATTGAATAGGATTGGGGAGAAGAGAAGTTTGTGGCACACTTGACCAGAAGAAAAGATTGTTTGGTAGGACATGTCCTGAGGCATCAAGGGATCACAAATTTAGCATCGGAGGGCAGCGTGGAGGGTAAAAATAGTAGAGGGAGACCACGAGATCAATACACTAAGCAGATTCAGAAGGATGTAGGTTGCAGTAGGTACTGGGAGATGAAGGAGCTTGCACAGGATAGATTAGCATGGAGAGCTGCATCAAACCAGTCTCAAGACTGAAGACCACAACAATGAAGAAGAGTGCAATAGAAGAGGAGAAACAAAGAGGTTTTGGGAGGCGGATAAAATGTAATCCACAAACGGACTAACCATGATCGTGATGAAAGAAGAACAGTTCACTAGATCACTAGTTCTTGACCTTTCTGAGACCATTACTCCCGAGTTCAATGAGATAAACACTACTTCCCCTCCACCCGGACCATCACCACCATAAGCCTAAATAAACTTTCTTTCAACACTGCCGTTTTTAAAATGATAAACAATAAATGATATTATGTTTCTGTAGCTTCCTTTTAAGAAACATTAACTATTGATCAATGAGACAATTGAAATTGCTTATTTCTAACAACACTAATTTACATAATGACAAAGCAACTCTCAGTGAATTCTCAAGGCATCATAACTGCTACCAACAACTTCCTTTTGGAAAAGGCAACTGACTATCTACATTAAGGGTAGACACCTGTTACAAAACATGATTGAACAGCACAATTCCTCTCCTTACTGACAACTGCTTCACCTATGTCCTGCATATCCATTTAAAATTAACGAAATTTAAATTTGTGCACTACATTTCTTGTTGCAAATCACTTTATCGCAGGACTCCTTACATCCAAAGTGGCAGAAATTTGAAGTCTTCGAGCAGCGAATGCTTTGCATTTGACCACCACCAGTACTAATAATGATTAGGACAATAATGATAATAATAATAATAATAATAATAATAATAATAATAATAATAATAATAATAGTATGTAGCACTACTGCATTGTAGTAGTCATTACATACAATGAGGTGGCAAAAGTCAAGGACCTCCACCTAATATCATGCCAGACCTTCTTTAGTGTTAGTGCAGCAACTCGATATTGTATGGATCCAACAAGTCTGAAGTCCCGTGCAGAAATATTGAGCCATGTTGCCACTATAACTGCCCATTATTGCGAAAGTGCTGACTGTGCAGGATTTTGCACACGAACTGACGTTTAAATTATATCCCATAAATGTCCGATGGGATTTATGTCAGGCAATCTGGATGGCCAAAGCATTCACTTTAACTGTCCAGAATGTTCTTTAAACCAGTTGTGAATGATTGTGGCTCATTGAGACGGCACATAGTCATCCATAAAAATTCCATCATTGTTTGGGAATATTAAGTCCACGAATGACAGCATATGGTCTCCCAGTAGCTGAACATAACCAATGATCAGTTCATTTGCACCAGGGGACCCAACCCCTTCCATGTAAACACAGCCCATACCACTACAGAGCCACCAACAGCTTACACAGTATCTTGTTGACAACTTGGATCCACAGCTCTGTGGAATCTAATCAAACTGAAATCTGGGCTCATCTGAGCAGGCCACAGGTTCTCTGTTGTCTACAGTCCAACTGTTACGGTCACGATACGAGGAGAGGCACTGCAGGCGATGTCGTGCTGTTAGCGAAAATACTCGCGTCTGTCGTCCGCTGCCATTGCCCATTAATGCCAAATTTCGCCACAAGGTCGTCGTACGTTCCACATTGACTTCTGCAGTTATTTTACACACTGTTGCTTGTCTGTTTGTGGAAAATGGGAATCCCTGGAAAGCAGAAGACATTCTTTTTGCAAAATACTGCTGACTAATTCTAAAGAACTGGCATTTGGGCCTGACTGCACAACATTCTACTGTCACAAATGTACATCTCCTGTAGGGATTGCGAAGACAAGATAGGGGAGAACAGGGTTCACATGTAACATATACACACTTGTTTTTCCCTCAGTTCAGAGAGACGTGTAAGAAGTGCGAGTGCTGCTGACTTACCTGAGGGTAGTTCTTAGAAGGGTCCACCCTGCTCAACATCGCCAAGACAAATGCCGCCGTCTTCCCCGTACCGGACTGCGACTGTGCGATCATGTTCTGGGGGCTGAAACATGTAAAGAGGCAAACTTTCAAAATGTTCTCCAAATGCTGTGAGTGCAAATCCTCAGCTTCGTACAGAACTTCATACACTTACTGTTTACTACTGCCATTATTTTCACTATGCAGACAATGTAATACATAAATAACAGAGGCCAGTTTCAATTTATTATTGTAGTTGATTCTGTCAGGTTTTGGACCCAACACCTCAGTTTGCCACTGCTGCTGAGAGCCACCCTCACCCTGAGAGCAGTGAGTGTGCAAACCGATCAGCCTGTGTCTGTTACAGGATACTTCCTGAAAAAGAGTGTCACTCTGGAATTGGAGGACAAGAGAGTAACTGACCAACATCATGTGTACAGGACAGGCAGCAAAACCTACTTTCATATGTAAACAACAAATAGGTGGGAAGTGTAGTGACTGAGTAATGATACATTATGGAGTCCCTCAAGAATCTGTCCATGGTCCTTGCTACTTCTCATACACATTAAGGATTGGATTGGATTGGATTGTATGGGGGGAGGAGACCAGACAGCGAGGTCATCGGTCTCATCGGATTAGGGAAGGACGGGGGAGGAAGTCACCCATGCCCTTTCAAAGGAACCATCCCAGCATTTGCCTGGAACGATTTAGGGAAATCATGGAAAACCCTAATCAGTGTAGCCTGAAGTGGAATTGAACAGTCATCCTCACGAATTAGAGTCCAGTATACTAGCCACTGTGCTACCTCACTCAGTCATACATACAGTGTGTAAACTTTTAGATGGCAGACCTCTCCCTAGTCCTGAATCAGTAGAAGTCGGTAAAGGTCGGGAGGTTTCGGAAGGCACGCAGTTTCGACTGCTGCCAACATTATGTAGCTGACTGTGTTGGACAAGGTAGCCATTGTCGTCTGCTTCGTTATTGTTTTGCGCTGTACCGTTCTGCGTGTTTTTATTGTGCAACTGTGCTAAACATTATCAAAATGAGTGAAGAGGCAGCTGCTGGCCCACCTCGGGAGTCACCAACAACCCCTACCGATAGGCCTACAGTTAGAAGGAAACCAGTATTACGTAGCGATGCTCGCAAAATTATATTGCGTGTGATTGAATGCTGCAAAGAGGAAAGGGAGCAGAAAAAATTGCTTCACCCCATTTACAAATCTTCAGTGAGAGCTGCTACATACACAGGACAAAGTGTGCGTAGCATTGGAAGATTCAAACAGTTTTCCGAGAATCATCCTAGCGTATCACCACAGACGCCTGGCAAGAAAAGGTGAGTTTCCGTTTCAGATATTTCGTTCGCGATTACTTTGAAGGAGCCCCCTATTTAGTCCAAATTACCTTATATTTCATTTTTCCATGCTACCGTACTGCTTTGTATGGAAACCACCACTGGTTACTGTATTATTTCGAAACATTTTACTATATGACCTGTTTAAGTAAATTAAATTTTATAATTATTAATAATAATAATAATAATAATAATAATAATAATAATTAGTTTAACATTGCAGGGAATGAAATACAAATTGCAAGCAGTGAGAATCGAACCCGGGTCGGCTGCATAACAAGCCTTTACCTCAGCAATTGCGCTACGCATGCTACAGTGACCTAACTGTTGAAACATTATCCATTACTCTTTTCGGGCATTCGTGGAATAACTAACCAAAGTTTCATTGCAAACAGATGAATGGTTTGTGAGCGCATACTTGACAAATATATATAGGGGAACAGCCATGGGTACCAGGATGACCCCCTCGTATGCCAACCTATTTATGGGTCGCTTAGAGGAAGCCTTCTTGGTTACCCAAGCCAGCCAACCCAAAGTTTGGTACAGATTTATTGATGACATCTTCATGATCTGGACTCACAGTGAAGACAACTCCAGAATTTCCTCTCCAAACTCAACTCCTTTGGTTCCATCAGATTCACCTGGTCCTACTCCAAATCCCATGCCACTTTCCTTGACGTTGACCTCCATCTGTCCAATGGCCAGCTTCACACATCCGTCCACATCAAACCCACCAACAAGCAACAGTACCTCCATTATGACAGCTGCCACCCATTCCATATCAAACGGTCCCTTCCCTACAGCCTAGGCCTTCGTGGCAAACGAATCTGCTCCTGTCCTGAATCCCTGGACCATTACACCAACAACCTGAAAACATCTTTCGCATCTCGCAACTACCCTCCCGACCTGGTACAGAAGCAGATAACCAGAGCCACTTCCTCATCCCCTCAAACCAAGAACCTCTCACAGAACAACAAAAGTGCCCCACTTGTGACAGGATACTTCCCGGGACTGGATCAGACTCGGGATGTGGCCCTCCAGCAGGGATACGACTTCCTAAAATCCTGCCCCGAAATGAGATCCATCTTTCACGAAATCCTCCCCACTCCACCAAGAGTGTCTTTCCGCCGTCCACCTAACCTTCGTAACCTCTCTGTTCATCCCTATGAAATCCCCAAACCACCTTCCCTACCCTCTGGCTCCTACCCTTGCAACCTCCCCCGGTGTAAAACCTGTCCCATGCACCCTCACACCACCACCTACTCCAATCCTGTAACCCAGAAGGTGTACACGATCAAAGGCAGAGCGACGTGTGAAAGAACCCACGTGATTTACCAACTGACCTGCCTACACTGTGAAGCTTTCTATGTGGGAATGACCAGCAACAAACTGTCGATTTGCATGAATGGACACAGGCAGACAGTGTTTGTTGGTAATGAGGATCACCCTGTGGCTAAACATGCCTTGGTGCACGGCCAGCACATCTTGGCACAGTGTTACACCGTCCGAGTTATCTGGATACTTCCCACCAACACCAACCTATCCGAACTCCGGAGATGGGAACTTGCCCTTCAATATATCCTCTCTTCTGATTATCCACCAGGCCTCTATCTCCGCTAATTTCAAGTTGCCGCCACTCATACCTCACCTGTCATTCAACATCATCTTTGCCTCCACACTTCCGCCTCAACTTACATCTCTGCCCTTACTCTTTGCCTTTAAATATGTCTGCTTGTGTCTGTGTATGTATGTGTGTGTGTGTGTGTGTGTGTGTGTGTGTGTGTGTGTGTGTGTGTGTGTGTCCGAGTATATACCTATCCTTTTCCCCCCTAA
The DNA here is from genome assembly GCF_023897955.1 of Schistocerca gregaria. Classification (NCBI taxonomy): domain Eukaryota; kingdom Metazoa; phylum Arthropoda; class Insecta; order Orthoptera; family Acrididae; genus Schistocerca; species Schistocerca gregaria. The sequence continues at coordinate 122,420,335 of NC_064930.1, read as the reverse complement.
GGTAAGTCTTTCCGCTCCCGGGACTGGAATGACTCCTTACCCTCTCCCTTAAAACCCACATCCTTTCGTCTTTACCTCTCCTTCCCTATTTCCTGAAGAAGCAACCGTCGGTTGCGAAAGCTAGAAATTCTGTGTGTGTGATTCTGTGTTTTATTTATTGTGCCTGTCTACCCGCACTTTCCCGCTTGGTAAGTCTTGGAATCACACACATGACGATTTCAGTTTCGATTACGAACAACATTTAAAGCGAGTTTTACTTCCAAGCCTTTCATCTGCTTTTGTGTAAGCATGACGCACAATTTGTAGTGCAACTGGTAGGCGTGCCTTGTCACCACCCCCCCCCCCCCCCTCCCCTCGCCAGCCAATGCTTGCTTCCTCCTCTCCCCGCACTCCCCTCACAAAGCTGCCATCTTACAGTTAACACACTGTATTAACAAACCACTTCTGTCCGCTGACAGAGTGAGCAACTTCACCATGTTTGCAGAAGTTACGAGAATCCCGATTTGCAATCAAATGTTTTGCGCTCCTAGAGACAGATGTCAACTAGTTTGTTGCACATATTTGAATCTGGTTCATAGTACATTCACTAACAGTAAACCTTAGCAAAACCCACTACATCCAGCTCCACTCTAACGACAAAAGGTGTTGAGAGAGTTTGTTATTGCGAACAGACGTCAGCAGATACAGAGAGGATATTGCTCAAAACTCTTATGCAGCATGCTTAGTTGGGAACCTCACTTCTTTCCTGTACTGAAAGGGATTCACTCAGCATTTGCCATTAGAATAACTCACGATATTGCAGGGAGCAGTATCTCAAAATCTGCATATTTAGGTCATTTCCATGCAATAAGTAAGTACTAGGAGATCTTAATGGGCACATGGTGGTTTTGTTAATGTTTTTTTTAAATCTTGTCTTAAGTATAATAAGGTCTGAAAAAAGTATTGATTGTACTCTTTTCTTTGATTGATCAAACCTGCATGGACTTGCATAAAAAATAAACACACTCAATAAACGTTTTCTTTTTCCACCTTGGGCTTATTAATATTTATCAAATTATGTATGCAACGAAAAATTTACAAAATTATTAACTCACAGGAAATTAACTTAGGACTTTACAAATAAAGAAATTGAATATCACAATTTGTAATGAATCCTGATACCAAGAATTTTAATTGAAGCAAATTTATCTCATAACAGCAATTCATCATCCCTACCCAGCTGCTACAATACTTGCCAAAAAGGTATAAAGCAGGTGGCGGTGTTGCTGCTCTGAGGCAGGGCACACAGAAGAATACTTCATATTGTAGACTTTGTAAATGGGTGGATTAGGAGAAGGCTACACAAGGAAAATCACAATAGAATTTACCATATATTTCACAAGTGAGATCTTTAGCAATGCAGTTGTAGCTGGCTAGTGCACCGTATCAATACAGTGATGTAATTCCTGCACGGCTGCCTATTAAAACTTAGCAACCAAGTACAACTATTATTCAAGCCACGACAGTATATTCGAAAGACCACAACAGTGTATAGCTCGTGCCCTGACTGTCAACACGAACCACCTATTGCTCAAAAACTGAACTTATTTCATATGAGAACAATGTACAGATTTCTCGCTAGCTGCCCCTGCACAGGTGCTGCCTTCTACTGTCAGTTTCTTGAATTATTTGTTTTATTGGTCTTAAATAATCTTTTTTACAGGCAAATCTATTGATGACGCATCGAACACAGGGTTCAAAGACTTGTTCCAAGAAGACAAGACAATTCACTCGCCAAACAAGCAGGAAAAAACTAAATGGTATCACCCTGAATGCAACATACCTCTCTGCATGCCAGAATGCTTCAGCTTTATCCACACAAAAGCCAATTGTGCATAAAATTGGAGAACTCACTTCAAACCTTTTTGGCAGGAAGGAGGGGGGGGGGGCAGGGAGGCAATAATTGTATTTTTTGACATAATCATAAAATTTTTAATCTATCAATGAACTACGATAAATATCAAAAATAATCGTTGGATCTTTTTTTTTTTTGGCTACATTATTGTTTCCAACAGATTGAACGCAAATGTACCAGTAATGATTTAAATGACAGCACAAATGCCTGGTTTTCTCAGGCCAAATTTTTCTATGTGGCTGGACCTCAAAGTATTGATGTTAGAATGTAGGCTTTCGTAGCTAATGTTTACTTCAGTCAAAATGCCCATATCAAGAGACCACGAATGATACACTTAGCTATTCCCTCACATTTTGCCTCTGACTGCAAGAGAGATCTTCAGAGGGTAAATAGGAAATGCAGTGAAGTCTTTAGGGCGATGCTGAAATTTAGAGGGCCACATAGAGGCCTCCAGCCTCTGTCACATAATGACAATTGTGTGATTATCTCTGGCTGAAACCATCGTTTTCAATTAAAGCACTCTATCCTCATTCTATTGGCACAAAATTGACACCCACATCTGATCTGTCTTGATGTCTTCTACTTTTCTGTTAAAATTATGAGGTCAGTTAATTTCTATGTCCGCCTATATGCACACACATGATAATGCACTGTCTTTGCTAAAATGCCTGTCTCACTGCATTTTATTTTGTCATTTCTACCTCAGACAACAGACTATTTGTCACTAAGTCCCAGAGCAGGTTCCTTTTGTGATCAACTAACTGGGTGTTAACACTCTGTCCATGTTGCAAATGTATATCTGCCCAAAGCAACATCAAATTTTTTAAACCTCAGGTGTCATTAGCCAATGCCATCCATCTTTTGTCATTCTTAAGTATTCTTTCATCTTCTAGGTGGTTCTGAAGATAACCTCAACTCCATACTTGGCCAACACTTTCCTGTTACAATCTTGTTAATAAAACTGGAGAAAAACTTTCCCAGATGAAGGCTGCTGTTGCTAATTAGTCCTGGCTTCCACTCTTTGTGGACAGTGTGTTCGCTCCATCTCGTTATTGGAGTGACAATTCTTCTAAAAAGCTGATCTTATAAGTAAACTGGCTCTTAAATTTTATTAGACCTGCCTGCCAAGGTTTGTTTTTGTCTTGACAATGGTTGGATTTCTTATGGAGGTTTCAACCAGTGCGTGTAGCTATACAGTGCATCTCGTAGCTTGAAGTCACACGCACTCATTTGATCACGGATACATCAATGCTCTCCTTCTCCATCGTAAATTGAATTTCTGTATTGATATTGTTGAAATGTCCAAGAAAATACCCGAACACATCTTCACGCTGTGTCCACAGCACAAAGGAACCACCAGGGTTAGAAGTATGAAAACAGAATTTCCCTATATATTGTGCTAGCTGTCAATGTAGGACCAGTGAGATTGCATCTGCAGTGTCATCTGCTGCTTGTAACAGCTGACGACGAATGTCAACACACAGTAACCCAAGTTCCATAAACTGGTATCCCTTTCAAACCCGTAAACATGTCAAGTTTCGTGCCCATGAACAATGATTTGCACACAGCATTGGTTTTCTATCATCATTTGAAGAAAACTGTTGCAGAATTGCATTGAATGCTTCTCGAAGCTTTCAGCAAACATGCTCTACAGAAAATGCAGTGTTTCAAGTGGTTCAAGAAATTCAGAAGTGGTGATTTTGACGTGAGATATGAGCGCAGAAAACCATAATAAAGTTTGAAGACAATGAATTGCACATCTTATTGGATGAAGATGATACTCAAACTCAAGAGGAACCTGTGGAGCAATTCATTGTGATGCAGAAAGCTGTTTCTCTTCAGTTGAAAGCTGTGGGAAAGGTGCAGAAAGTGGAAAAATGGGTTCCACATCAACTGAATGAAAGACAGCAAGCAAATCAAAAAACTATTTGTGAAATGCTGCTCACCAGATACAAATGAAAGTCTTTTCTCCATTGAATAGTGACAGGTGATGAAAAATGGATATATTTACAGAATCCTAAGTGTCGATAATCATGAGTGAATCCAGACAAACTATCAACATGCACAGCAAGTCCAAATCGTTTAGGAAAGAAGACACTGCTGCGTGTTCAGTAGAATCAGAAGGGTGTCATCTATTACGAGGTGCTAAAACCTGGTGAAACCAATAACAGTGATCGCTACTAACAGCAAATGACCAATTTAAATCTAGCATTATGTGAAAAATGACCAGAATATGAAAAAGGCAACACAAAGTCATACTGCTCCAGGATAACGCCCCATTACACACATCAAAACGAGTCAGGGGAATGGCTGAGGCATTCAGTTGGGAAATACTAGGACATGCGCCTTATTCTCTGGACTTGACTCCTCCTTATCATCATATATTTGCATCACTGGGACATACACTCGCTGAACAATGCTTCAAGTTGTATGACAATGTACAAAAATGGCTTGCTGACTGGTTCACTTCAAAAGAAGAACATTTTTGGTGTGGCAGTCATCACCTACCTGAGAGATGGGAGAAATACATACATAGCAAATGAAATTTTTTGAATAAAATATTGTTTATCAGTTTCAAACAACACATGTGTAATTATTGCAACCAAATTCCGGTTTCATACTTCCACACCTGGTATACACACAGCTGCACCACTTAGCTAGTCTTTTATTGACTGTCTGTAGTGTCCACAAACAAACGAAACAGCTGGTAAAAGGTCTGCCTGTGGCCACATCATCAATTAGGTCATCATGCTCATTGCTGCAGTTTGTAATGGGAGTGCCTAAATAAAGCTATTATAGGAGTCAGAAAAACTATCTGCTGTGTATGAAGTAGCTTCGTTCACAGTAATCATCATAAACATATGTTTCAATAGAACTCTCAGTTTTAACAAGATACAGCTGCACCAATGAGGTCAGATATCTGTCCATCTCATGTGGGAGACTACAGCACTCTCAATTGACCACAAAGGAACCTACGGCTTGTGCACTTTTTGTAAGCCAATTTCTATATCCAGGATCAATTTAACCCAGTTAAACACCAGATACACACCAATTCAACTAATGAGTGGCTTCCAATAAGTGGGTGAATGGGTTACAGTGGAAATGAGCTAGATACAGAAGTCCCACAAGCAGGAGCCACAAAAAATGGAAACAATTTTTATATCACACAAAACATTTGGATCCAAAGAGTGCTTTACCATGGATACGGGGTGTGTCCGGAAAGTACCACTTCGTTCTACCATCACCACGCACATGTGTCACAGTTCTGCACATTAGCACTCATCTCTGGTTCATTGTCCTTCCACCGACACCATGACAGCTGAATTGTGTGTTGTTTATATCTATTAGTGATCACTCAAATTGTCTAAGGTAATCTCCCAGGCTACTAACTGAAATTCATTCTGTAATACGGTCTTTGAATGCAAAGAATGTTAAGCAAGCTCAAATTCGAGGTGAACTTTTAGAGCTTTATGAGAAAAATGTAATGACTGATGCAGTGGTGAAAAAGCAGGTGAGACAATTCAACGATGAATGTTCATGATGAAACACAGAGAGGGCAACCGTCTGTTGTCATTGACAGCTCATTAACAATAAGAATGCCTTGTGATGACTTCTACAAATTTCAGAAACAGTTTTGCACGAGTTTGTCACGAATCACTTAAATATTCACAAACTGTGTTCACGTCAGGTGCGAATACACTTGTGGATGTCCACCAAACAAAAAAATTTTGCTGTGCTTGTAGACCTTTCTTAACGCAATACAGTAACGGTGGAAAGAAGTTCTTAAACTTAATTGTGACCAGTGATGAAACTTTGGTTTGTCATGTCACTCCAGAATCAAAACAGTCTGAGTGGCCCCACAAAAAACAAAAATTCAAAGCAACATTTTTCAGTACAAAAAATCATGTTCACTGCCTTTTGGGACAGACAGGACACCCTGCTTGTTGAATGAAACCATCAATTCAGTACAATATTGTGGAACATTGAGAAAACCTTGGCACACAATTCAAATAAATGGTGTGAAATGATCCGTTGAGGCACTGTGTTGCTTCGTGACAACACACCTCGCGATTCTGCTGCTGTCACTCAAATACTTACTCAACAATTCCAGAATTGGGAACAGTTTGTGCACCCATCGTACAAATCCCTCGAAAACACAGGAGGTACCGACTATAACCGATGAAAAGACAAAATACAAAAAGGCAATAAATGAAGCAGGCAAAAGGAAATATAACATATAAAAATGAGACTGACAGGAAGTGTAAAATGGCTAGTGAGGAATGGCTCGAGGACAAGTATTTAAAAGCATATTTCACTAGGGGACAGATAATGTCAACAAGAGAGAAATTTATCCTCTGTGGCGCTACTGAAGTTGACATGCATACAAACTACAAATGAGAAGAATAAACAAACACTAAAATTAGTTCTGCAAAGTTCTCACTACACTATAGATGCATAACCTGAAAGCTATTGAAACAAAAACAAATCACACTATTGGCAACAGATTTATCACCAGTTGCTTTTTCCGCAAGAAAGTCCCTCACATAAATGCTAATGCATGAAATAAATACCCAAGCTCTTAGAAAACTTAGACACACGCTAGTCAATCATATGAAAAAGACTTAATATTCATTTCTTCATAGTAGTTCTTGAGAAAAGCACTGAACTAAACATTGTGCACTAACACGAAGAGCTTCTGCTGCTGCTCACTCCTCCCTCCTGCTCGGTTGGACCTATAAATTAACACGAAGTTGTGATCTCCAGCGCTCGTGCTCAGTCTCGTTCGTACTAGAATTTATTTCCTACTAGGAAAGGAAACAACATTGGATTTAAAATGCACACATTCCTCTAAAGACTCATTCCTGCATAACTTGGTGAGGTGCTGGTTCATATTACCGGAGGACTGTGCATCCATCCCTACAGATGTTAATATTTCATACTGAGGTGATAGTTTATAGCGAATATATGTAATGCACCATCAAACTATTCAGAAAAAATACAGCAAGCAACCACCCTCCACAAAAATCTGGAAACTCAGCAACTTTCATGTGCACCAACTCTTCAGTAAATGCTACATGGCAATCAATGACCATCTTTACACAATAAAGTGTGAAAACAGCAAGAAGGCACAGAGGTGCTCGAGGTTCTCCATACCTTGCACATGTAATTTTTTACATTTCACAAGTAATGTGAACAAAGATGCCAAAGAAACAAATGTTAACATTTTCTGATATCAACAACTTTCATTAACTGGGAAAATTAAGTTCCGGGTCAAGATTGTATTTGTACTCCAAGCTTCCCTCCTTGCATTGTACAAAAGACCTAGTCATCTGCTAACTTACTGAAAATAACTTTTCTTTACACTGGTCCCACCCATCCCCTAGCAAAACTATCTCTTGCAGCAGAGTCAAAATCACGAAGGATCTGCAAGGGAAATAACTTACAACTGCTTTACTCTAATTTCACACAAATGCAAATTTGTCCCTCACGAGGAGACTAATATCTAACTGCTATTTAAAATTAGGCCTTTCTAGAGCAAATGCAATCATTTATCTCCATTTCCTCTACCCAGAAAACAGCAGTGTGCCATTTAATAAAAACCTAAAGTTGAAAAGATAAAATGTTGCATATTTAGCTACAATTAAACTCTGTAGAGCACAGAAGCGACCCTCCAAATTGAAAAAGAGACTTACGGTTCTGCAAGCAGGATCGGCAAGGCAGCCTCTTGTATTCTGGAAGGAGCATTGAAGCCCATTGCGTACACACCCTTCAGAAGGTTTGGCTTGCTGCAACAAACGCAAAATTTAGCAATACCCATGACAGACAATGACAACAGAAGTCTACTTCATACAAACAACAATAAAATTACATGCAGAAATAAGGGTTATTACATGTCTCAAATGCAAAGTTATGAAATGGGTGATAAAGAAAATATGCTAAAGGATGATAAGGGGGACACTTAACAAAACTGGCTAAATGACCTGTGCTAAAATACTGAGTGCATCATTAGTCAGTTAACCACTGGGCATTTCTGTCCATTGTCAAATGGTTCAAATGGCTCTGAGCACTATGGGACTTAACTTCTGAGGTCATCAGTCCCCTAGACTTACAACTACTTAAAGCTAACTAACCTAAGGACATCACACACATCCATGCCCGAGGCAGGATTCAAGCCTCCGGCCATAGCGGTCATGCGGTTCCAGACTGGAGTGCCTAGAACTGCTCGGCCACTCCGGCCGGCTGTCCATCATCAAATTTTAGCTAATTAATATCATACATATTGATAAATCTTGAAATCTGTGTGCAGTAAGATTTATTTAAAGAGGCTGGTTTGTTATTAACAAGTGACAATCTGACCCTTGACGCCATTTGTGGGTTCAATACAAATGTAAAATCTGTACATTATATACCGAAAATTGTCTATAGAACAGTGTGTGTGTGTGTGCTTTACAGACGTGGTGGAAATTTGGATGAAGTTATGAAGAAGTAAGATGGTCTCTCACTAAAAAGTGAATCTTGCTGCTTACAAGACACTGCAGCAAGTGGCGAAGGATGGCATTTGCGTGCCCGGGTGACAACAGGTCGCCTTTTCACACAAATCACATTTTATGCTCCTTCCATCACACAGCCATTAGCGTGTAGAGCCCTGCAACAATGTCTCATGGGTCCAGGCCAGAGGAGGGAGACTAAAGGGTGTGGGTAATCTTTTCATGGCATTCACTGCATGAACTCATCATTCTGGAATTCACAATAGATCAACACAAGAATGCCCGTACTCTTGGGGACCACGTCGTACATTCATTTGTTTTCCTCGGCACAGCAGACAATGCAACACATCAACCAGCTTAGAGTGCACGCGCATGGTTCGAAGAGCACCAGGACGAGTTTATTATACTCCCCTGGGCACCAAACTCACAGATTTAAACCCCATTGGGAGTAAGTGGGCCCACGTCGATCAGGCAGTTCGTGCCGTATATTCTCAAAGGAGAAACCTAGAGCAGCTGGTCATGACAATGGAGTTGTCATAGCTCCACATCCCTGATAGTAACTTCCATAACCTCACTGACACAGTTCCTGCACTGCAGAAGGTGGTTTTCAGGCATTTGGTGGGTGGTCACATTAATGTGATTGGACCCTGTGTTTTGCTAGCCCCTTCTAGTGTGGCATGATGTCACTTGGCAGTCAACCAATGAAATGCATTATAACAACTCATCATCACAATACTCTGTTATCAACAAAGTGGTTCTCCGATTCACTTGCGACCTGTTTACAATATCGAGTGAAATAGCAAAAGGGCTTTGTACTTTTGTCTGCATACGAGCAGTAACACTGGACACAAAACCAAGCACAGAGTTTATCATTTATTTTCAAAAATTCTTTTAACCCCAGCAAATCGATACACTGTAAACAGTAGGACATGTATGTGGTAATGTCAATAAAGGAAGCACTCTTTTCAAACAAAAATGTAGAAGCCATCTGCATCAGAGCTCTCCAACAGAAACTAGACTTTAGATTTTTTCTTTTTTTTTAATAATATTTTACCTGTGCATTTCCTAAATCTGCAGCCGCATACACGGTCTACACTGCGAACCAGTGAAGTGTGTGGCAGAAGGTACTTAACATGGCACCACATTCATTCTAAGCCATACTATTATATACACTCAAGCTGATGTTTAATGTTGTTACCAAAAATATCAAAAGGTTCTTTGCCGATTAACTTCAAATTTTTACACAATACTCCAATAAATGTTTGGATGGACACAGGATATGTATATTTATTAAAACACAGGTTTTCTTTTAAAGCTGAGTGCCATGCTATGGCACACTATGAAAATGTGCAGTTTGATTTTCTTTATTGCAGTCTGGTTTAGCTACGAAAGAAGGGCAGTTCAACCATCAAGTGAACTGTTTCTCTCATATATATTCTTTCTCCTTCTATGCAATTTTGAACAACTGCAAACACAGATATGAGCTGTTTTGTTTTTTCCTGATTCGTTTTTAACAGAAAACAAAGTTTTATTTATGGCTTACTGGTTTATGATTAGAATACCACTAGAATCTGAATTTTTTGAAATTTGTAATGCTACCCTTCACAGACAAACTAAACAAAAATGCTGTCACTGAAGCTACTATCCTTACAGTTCCAAAATCAGGAGACATGTCTCACTCTGTATAGCAATGACCCTCATCGATTTATCCATTTACTTTAATCGACCTCAGTTCCCAACCAGGTTTCAACGGGAGTAACGAAGTTCTACATCGCTTTAACAACTCTCCATCCCAGATAATACATTACGTTCTCCCTGCCATACCTCCTCAGTGCAGTCTCAATTTTGGTCTGATACTCCATATAGTCAGATTCTGTTAGTAAATGTTGGTATGGTTCCAATCTTCACAATAAACCAGTCTTTTTTGAGGTGTAAATTAAAATTAGCGTGCTAACGCGGACTTGTGATATTTGCAAAATAAATCTGTCCTGTTGATGTGCTTGCATCGCACTGCACAGAAATCGAGCACTCTCATACATTAATTGCACGCTGCACAGGTCAAACGGCGCAAATGTGGAAATAACAATCAAGTAATTATGCAGAAACCACTCACTTTTCTTGTTTTTAAGAACTCTACTAAGCTCTACAGATTTCGGACATTTTCACATCTGTCTTCTGAAGTGGTGCGTTTCTTATGGCATCCTAAAGCATTTTATATGTACATTCATTCCTGTCTGCCACTGTAAGTCACTGATTCTTCATATTCATAAAAAATGCAGCCCATTCTTAACCTTTCTGCAAGCAGCTCAAGGTAAGTTCCAACACTCAAAAAAAAAGGTGACATGTCGGTTTTGTGATTTCATGCACTACCAATGTAAAGCAGCATATAAAATTTTGTCACAGCCGCAGCGATTGCACGCTTAATACGTCTGCCACACATAAAATAATGTTTACTGCAGTGTCAGACCACACCACATCATCATGTGCAACCTCAGTTGTGCAGACTTGTTTGAGGCTATGCACTGTCAAGGAGAAGGAGAAGTTCGATTGCATTTTTGTGGTAACAAACATGCTGATGTCGTTTCTTCAACCTGATGATGGCCTTCCGCTTGGAGACAAGTAACCCAGCAGAAACAAACCTTTGAGTACCCCAACTGCCAGTGGCAGCCTCATGGCAATCAACATGTTAAACATTTAGTTTGAAGGACGAACAGCAACAGCCGCATTTGCATAGTGTTAGTATTTAGTACTTCACAGTGAAGTTGGAAATGTGCTAGCAGTGTGCACGTGTCACACTCCTACTCATCTGAGTCACGCTGCTGCTCATTGCTCTGGGTGACTACCAGTGAGCATCGCCAACTTCAGCTCAGCCAAGTGTTCCCGAGACACCTCGGGGGACGTCATAGCTGCTCCTCACTTTACTGACTCAAGATCCAAGTCTGCCCCACATCCCTGACCGTGTACCTTCCACAACCCCACCGACGACTCCTGCAGATTTCACAGTGGTCCACAAAGCAAATGACAGATATTCAGGCTTCCGACAGATGGTCACATTTAAGTGACTGAATAATCTATTTAAGCGACTGAATAATCTATTTACGTGCCAATTGTGTCCAGCAATGTGTCATCGTAAGGTGGCAGTTGTAGTACTGGTTAATACTGACTAAACTATCCTGAATACGCTATTAATAGTCTCTATCAGTGTGGTTTCCCGTTGTCTGAGACTGCAGTCATGTGAGCGAGTTGTGTTTGAGTGAGTGAGTGAGTGTGTGTGTGTGTGTGTGTGTGTGTGTGTGTGTGTGTGTGTGTGTGTGTGTGTCTATTGTTGACAGAGGCATTAATGGCCAAAAGCTATAATTATGTGAATCTTTTTATTGTGCCTATCGTGACTCAGCATCTTCGCTATATGGTGAGTGGCAACTTTTCTTCTCTAATATTGTTACATTCCATTAATAGTCTACGGAGATAAGAGAGAAACATTACTGGAAATGAAGGAGAAATTTGCTAAAGGCTATTAAAGTTCGCAGATGAGAAACAAAAACACTGAGGATCGCCAATGACGTTTTAATTCTTCAGCGGCATCAAAGGACTTTGAAGAGCAGCTGAATGGTACAGATAGTGTCTTGAAAAGACATAAAATTAACATCAGCAAAAGTAAAGTGAGGGTAATGGAATACAGTCACATTAAATTATGCTATGTTGAGTAAATTACAATAGTCATTCAATAAGTAATGCAACTTTTTTTCTCTGAAATCAGATTGGTTTATATTGGAGTCTAACACACCAAATTATTCCCCACTCTTTAGGCAAGAAAACCCTCATTTTCACTATAATCTCCATTCAATGCAACAGCCTTAAGCCACACTGGGAGAGAGTGTATGCCCACATGGTACCACTCTACTGGTTGACATCAAAGCCAGCTTGTTGTGTCAATAACCTCTCCATCGTCCACGTACTGCTTTCCGCAGAGTCCATCCTTCATTGATACAAACAAAGATGGGAGATCCAGGCTGTAGAGTGGATGAGGAAGAACAGTCTACTGAAGCTTTGCGAACTACTCTCAGTTGCGCAGGGTTGTGTGAGGCCTCGTTTTGTCTACGTAGGACGAGAAGAACATTTGCGTTTTTGTGATGTCAGACACATTGAAGCCGTTTCTTCAATTACCTGAGGATCTTCTGTTAGTGGTGGGTGACCACCAGGTTACTCGCTGCCTGACGAACACAACTAGTGAATAAGTGTGTCAGCACTACCAACAGACACATTCAGTTGCGCAGCAAGATCTTCGATTGTGATCTGTCGATCACCTCAAAAAAATGGCTCTGAGCACTATGGGACTTAACATCTACTGTCATCAGTCCCCTAGAACTTAGAACTACTTAAACCTAACTAACCTAAGGACAGCACACAACACCCAGTCATCACGAGGCAGAGAAAATCCCTGACCCCGCCGGGAATCAAACAGGGGGCAGTATTACTACAGGTTGTATGCCTCTGCATTCCTACAATCTCCGAGTTGATTTATGCAGCCAGTTATAGGGGGACATACAGTATGATGCCAGACCAGTCAGCACTTTGGCATTTTATACATTGTAAAATCAATTCCTCATGGGAAACAATGAGAGTCATAAATATTGTAGGACTTACAGGGGATTATCAACTAAAATTACTGTTATTTTCTTAGTATTAGCTACAAAGTCTACAAGACGTGTGGTCTGCCTTCAGAAAACAGTATTAAATCCTTAAACAGAGTGTCACATATTCCTACAGGAGGTATTATTGGTCACAAATGTACAGAAACCAACAACTGTTGAGATATAGGACATTTTACTTCTGAGGAACAAAGTTTAATTACAGATGAGGCAGGCTTCATAACAGATGGCATAATTGTTTGTTTGTTGGGTTGGTTTTAGGGCACAAAAAACAACTGAGGTCATACGCGCCCAAGTCAAAACTAAAGAATGCAAACTAAGAGAGAAGGGAAACGACTATATGTCAGTCCCATGGAAAGAATAGGAGACATCTAATCAAGGCATGCAGAGAAAGGGCTTGAAAAACCATACAAAAATGGAGATCCAAAACTAAAAATTAAATGGCCTTCAGCATATTGCTTCAGCAGATACAAGGTAAACCTCGGGTGACAGCCCGCGTGTCATTTGCTGAAACAACTGATAAATCAGATGGCAAACCCAAGATGGAACATAAATTAGTAAAAAAAAAAAAACATTCCAGCAGGTAGTGACAAGCAGTTAATATTTGGGCGCAAAGCGTACAAAGTGGTGGGGCAGCACCATTGAGCAAATTACAATGGCTAAAAAACACAGTGCCCAATAGGCAGCCGAGTTAAAATAATCTCCTCCCAGCGGGAGGGTCGAGAGGTGGTCATCCAAGGCGCCAGGAGAGGCTTGAGAATCCGAAGCTTATTCCCGTGGAAGGAGGACCAGTTACAATGCCAAAGGGACACCACCACGTGGGAGACGGCAACGCAGAGATCATCGGAGGGAATAGAGGTCGCAGGCTGAGGTAAGAGGTCTGCGATGGTATAATTAATTACCATAATATGCATGTGAGGGTAGATGAAAATCCTTGAGTAATCGTAGAGGTGGAGCTTTGGGATAACTTCAATATCAACGTATGGGCAGAAATTGTTGGTGACAGACTCTTAGGGCCATATATTTTGTCAGATTAACAGATGTTGTATATCACCAATTTCTGCACAATTAATTACCGGCACTGTTAGACAACACCACCATTGCAGAAAGGCAATAACTGGTTCATCCACAAAGAAGCGCCAGACCATTTTCTATGGAACATGCAACTACAAGTCAAAAGAAAACTAAACACTCAACACATTAGTATGGTGCAATTAGACTCAAACCTCAACATCTAAAGTAAAAGATTCCTTCCAGCTCCAAACTGTTCTATACAGTCCACATATTGTTTGGTGAAAAGTTACATCATTTTAAGCATCAGGCTTGGAGGGGGGGGGGGGGGGGGGGGGAGACGTTGGTAAATTAGTAGTTTTTATCAATTTTTCTTAAATATTTCAAAAACTATGTGGCTTGGTGCAAATAGTGCCCTATAAAAAAATAATCTACATTTTTAATGTGAACAAAAATGGTCCTATGCATAATCTTGTTAAAGTGAATGGTTCCAGAGTTATGGAGGTTTTGAATAAATATGACATTATCACTAAGGAAACTAATTTTTTATACAGAATTACGATTTGTAAAAGCAAACTGTGATTTTAGAGGCCATGATATGTTAGTGATAGGCCTTTGTAGGAACGACAACTCCACCACCTTCTCAAGAGGTGCTAGTTTTTAAGGGAAAAGAGGCTTGTGAAAAGAGGATTCTGTTCCTCAAGCCCACAAATAAAAGTTTACAAGTCCTTGCAATTTCTTCTCTGCCTTGCCTCTCTTAGCTCCACATGCTGCTCTGGTTAGACACTGCGCACACCTGCAAATTCTTCCATTGCTTCACACACCCGAGAACAAACTGAGCTGGCATGGAGTTAATCCAAGTTGCAATAATAGTTGCTGTTGTTATTGATGTGAGTCCGGTCAATCCACCAATGCTACTCAAGAATCTCATCAATACCTGTTCGATGGTCATGTCACTCCAGACCAAAACTTTTCAGTGTGTCGGATGGTGAAACAACCACAATTAATGAACAAATTGTTTTCTGGGCTCACTGAGCTGAAAAGTTCCAGCAAGTCTTGCACATAAACACGTGTAGATTTACCATAGTTTAAGTGACCACATGCACAAAAAATGGGAGCATTTGATGGACACGGTGAAGGTGGAGTAGAAGGAGAAAGTCCCCACTCCTCTCAGCTCTAATAAACATTCAAATAAGCTCAATCATTTCTATGAAGTGAATCCACTGTTTTTGTGTTTGTCCTGATTCTTTTCAACATTGAAGTTGGTTTTCCAAAATTTGTACAGAGTTCTTCACTGTACATGACTACATGATCTTATCACAAGATGCATTATCACACTTTAAAGTTGGATAGACAAAACTGAGCTCATCAGGATTGCCAGAAGTGTCCCCAAGTGAAATTCCCCGATTTCCAGACAAGTTTTCGCATTTTTCCCTGGCCAATTTTGTGATCTCAAGGGTAAGTAAAGACATAAGTTGACAAAAAAAAAGTAAGGACTTCTGTATTTTTTCCCCATGTGACCAAAAATCTTAAGTACTAACATCAACATCTTTTGTAATGAACTGTTTTTAGATGGAGAAAGGAAGCCAAATGTATGCATGTTCCATTAAGACCACTGCTGTTATTTTATTTCAATAAAACAAAACACATCTGGCGAAAAAAAAAGTATTTCCTTGGAGTCACAAGACAGATTTAAAATACACTACAGAAATAACCTCAGAAAAAAGTAGGCCTCTTGAAAGAAGTGTATAAGGCAGAGAAGAGTTGTGTAAACCAACCCTATAGGTGACCACCAATAAAATGTTGGTTCTACTATGTTTGTTATTGTCTGTTATTACCCACTGTGTTATGTCTATTATTTTACAAGTATTGTGAGATTCCTCCCGAGAAATCTCTGAGTATATAGCATACAAATTACCAGTGACTGCCACAACTTTCTTATTCTAAAGCGTCAAAATGTACTACAATAGAAATATCTATAAAATGCCACACTGTACAATGAGCTTGCGGTATGACAGTCACAATTCCTGGAATCCACTGCCCACAGCCTCTGATCTCCCAGGGTGCATCTCTGTCCTGCATCCATGGATAAACCCCGAAAATCTACCACATTCTGCCACAGGCATATTGGTGATCCAATGAGCAGGGCTTGAACATCCGATCCATTAGAGATGCCCGCAGAAATGGCCTGCAGTTTTGGCCACTCATGTGCCCTCTTGTTCACGTGTCACAGACAGCATGTTTATGAAATGAGACCGTGGTGATCAATCCGTGCAACATAACACCTGCTCAGATACTCCGAGAATCTATACTAATGAGGATAGGTAGCAACTCACCATTAAGATGATCGCTGAGCCGCAGACAGGCACGTGGAAAAGACAATCACACACTGACAACTAAATCTTTGGCCATAGCATTTGTCAGAAAATGAGAGCACACATTCACAAAAGCACACAGACTAAACTCGTGCACACATGACCACCGTCTTCAGCCGCTGCATCTACAGTCTCTGACAATTAGCTCCAAACATACCACTCCTCATGCCTGCCTGCCTCTCATCGGCAGCTGATAGGTTAGCGGCAAGCAGTGGTAGGAAGGGGAGAAGCAGTAAGAATGAGGGAGCAGGGAAGCAGTGCATCCTCTCAGCTGCACGCAGCAAGTGACGATGCACGTCGTCTTAGTAAACAAACCATTTCATCTACTGAGACAAATATAAGATTTTTCCAGTTTTTTCCCGCTAATTTCCCCAGGTATTTTCCCGATTTCCTCTAAGTGTTTGAAATTCCCTGATTTCCAGAACTTGTGGCAACCCTGCTCATCTTTATCCACACTAATGAGAGCTTTATTAGTTTTCAAAAATACAGTAATGTGTGCCTCTGAGTAGGAAGAGGGAACGACTGACCCTGGAATACGTTTTCCCGTTCACCATTTGTTGAACACCGTTTTCGACATAGACAGTAGTGTTTAACTCCTCCGTGCCACTTCCTGCCAATGGCTGACAAAGAGGACATTAACACGTAAAAACCTCCTAGTCGAATGGAGAGTGACTTCAATAGGTGTCAACAGGTGCTGTTGCTGTTGCTGTTGCTACTGCTGCTGCTGCTGCTACTATTATTTCATGAGCTTTAATGTATGAAGGCTAATCAAAGATCACCATTGTTATGCTTTATACATTGCTGGTCCCTTTTGTGGCAGCTTGAAGAAGAGCTGTATAAATAACTGATGGATTTCAAGGAGCCAAGTTGATGAATGGAAGAGGGACTATAGTGGAAGTCTGCAACACTCTCATTGCAAACAGCATTTCCATGCGACCACTCCAACCAGGTTTACATTCTTCTGCACTCACTCAACCAAAACAAATTAAATGTTCGGCCATGTTCACGTGACAGTGGTTTTATTTTCAAAGAAGCCATTTTTGTAGCAACTATTTTCGAACAGCCAGTTGTACTTGGGGCTATGTAAGGTTGCAAATCAAACAGGTCTCATTTTTCCAACAGCAACAGCAGTAACATTCTTTCGAGTACATCGTCCTCTACCTGAAGAGTGGCTTTAGGTGTTCTGCAAGCAGTTCTACCCACGACATGAAATGTGTTACATACATCCAGATTTTGGACATCGTAGTTTGCATTACCGAAAACTAACTTTGCTTCTGCCATTTGCCGATAGGCAGCGACAGTGGTAAGTAACAGTCGAAAGAAACCTCATTCAGAAACTAGTCTATTTGTGTCTGCATCATAAAGTTGTTCTTGGCTGAAAATGTCTGTTTACGAGCATAATTCTCATCATTAGCGGGAGGTGTTACTGTTTTGTTTCAATATGAAGAAAACAGTGGCCGGGTCTCATCGAATGCTCTCAAGTACGTACGGTAAGGACGCTATTAGTGAAAGAATGTGCCGCGAGTGGTTTCAACACTTCAAGAATGTCAGACTGGCATAGGGTGGAAGAGAGAATGTTTTGTAAAATGCAGAATTGGAGACATTGCTGAGTGGAGACTCACGTCAAACTCAAGAAGAATTGGCACGATTAGTGGGAGTGACACATCAAGCCATTTCGTCTCAAGGCTATGGGCACGATTCAGAAAGGAGAAACTTGGGCCCCGTGTGAGCTGAAACCGAGAGACATTGAACGGCATTTGTGTTTTGTGAACAGGTGCCTCAGAGACAAAAACGGAAGGGATTTCTGCATCGCACTGTGGCTGGGAATGAAAAATGGGTTCATAACGATAACCTTAAACTCAAAAAATCATGGGGATATCCCGGCCATGCTTCCACATCGACGGCCAAATCGAATATTCACGGCTCTAAGATCATTCTCTGCATTTGGTGGGATTAGCATTGTGTAGTATGAGGTGTTAAAACCAAGTGAAACAATCACAGGTACTCATTATTGAACGCAGTTAATGCATTTGAGCAGAGCATTAAAAGACAAATGGAGAGGCACAATAAAGAGATTTTGCAGCACAACAACGCTTGACCCCACGCTGCAAAAGAGGTCAAAACGTACTTGGAAACGTTAAAATGGGAAGTCCTACCCCACCCGCCATATTCTCCACACATTGCTCCCTCTGACTATCACCTGTTTAGATCATGATGCATGGCCTGGCTGACCAACACTTCCGAGCTCATGAAGGAGTCAAATTGGTTTGATTCGTGGATCACTTCAAAAGATGTACAATTTTTTCAACACTGGATTCGTACACTGCCCAAAAGATGGGAGAAAGTAGTGGCCAGCGATGGAAAATACATTGAATGATACATCAATTTGTTTGTTTAAAGCCTCAAATGTTAGGGAAAAAACGGCAGAAGCAAAGTTGTACCTCTTGTATCTGTTCTCAATTCTTGTGCTCTCTTGGGAAGCGACTGATCTTTTATATTTTACAAATTCCTTGTAAGGTACACACACACACACACACACACACACACACACACACACACACACACACACACACACACCAAAATTGCACTAAATTTTGATCAAGACCTTTGAACCAAATTTTCTGTGCAATGAAATACCAGTTCCAAGTTGGACAGGGGACAAAAGCGATCTATGTGCAGCAATTATTATAATGTAACATATTTAAGTTTTTTTTTTCTTTCAGTAATTTGTTTCATCCTTTGAATTTTCTCAGGTGTTTGACTTTTAGAAGTAGGCTGTATGATTCCAGTTATGAAGACATTGAGCATTTCATGTACCAGTTCAGCACCTCCTTTACAAATTTCTCCAATCATTGGAAACAGAATAGTAGTAGCTTTTGGACTTGACCTTATGTTCAATAACAGCTGCTGCAGTTTTGATTACACTCAATTCCTCCAGAGCTTCATTATCAGAGTTCCGATTTCTATATCAGTTGTCTGATAAAATATTAGTAGTTGCTCCAGAAAAACGAATCACACTTTTTTTCCCTGGTAAAACTGTAAAATTCAAATTATTACCATAGTGCTGGATAAGTTTTCTTTTCAAGTGTGTATCAGGATATGGCTCAACTTGGGGACTCAGCTGAAGAAACATATTTTGCAATTCTTTGAAAGCCTACTGACATTCCTCATTTTCCTTCAAATAATCACACAGATTTTCAAAAGCATCTTCTCTTTTGGCATCAGCACCTTTAGTTGTTGCTGCTCTCTTTTCGGGCCATGATCATCCTGGCTTTTAAAATGTCTGGTAACAATGCCAGTGATATCTCCCATTAGAACTGACGAGATCTATGACCAGAAAGAGCCTCACACTTACCTCGTCTCCCAACTTTATGTGCCTGTTATTTGCTTCCATTTGGATGTTTTCAATCAGTTCAAGTTTCTATACTAAACTTTTACTTTTCTTTACCTGGATTCCTATACATACTACATCTACATCTACATATATATACTTCGCAATCCACCATATGGTGCGTGCAAAGGGTACCCGTACCACAACTAGCATCTCCTCTCCCTATTCCACTCCCAAACAGAACGAGGGAAAAATGACTGCCTATGTGTCTCTGTACGAGCCCTAATCTCTCTTATCTCTGTGGTCTTTCCGCGAAATATAAGTTGGCAGCAGTAAAATTGTACTGCTGTCAGCCTCAAATGCTGGTTCTCTAAATTTCCTCAGTAGTGATTCGTGAAATGATCGCCTTTCCTCCAGAGACTCCCATCCGAGTTCCCGAAGCATTTCCATAACACTCGCGTGATGATCAAACCTACCAGTATGAAATCTAGCAGCCTGCCTCTGAATTGCTTCTATGTCCTCCCTCAATCCGGCCTGATAGGGATCCCAAACACTCGAGCAGTAATCAAGAATAGGTCGTATTAGTGTTTCAGAAGCGGTCTCCTTTACAGATGAACCACACCTTCCCAATATTCTACCAATGAACCAAAGATGACTATCCGCCTTCCTCACAACTGCCATTACATGCACGTCCCACTTCATATCGCTCTGCAATGTTACGACCAAATATCTAATTGACGTGACCGTGTCAAGCGCTACACTACTAATGGAGTATTCAAACATAACAGGATTCTTTTTCCTATTCATCTGCATTAATTTACATTTATCTATATTTAGAGTTAGCTGCATGTTCGAGAATCCTGCAACAAACTGATGTTACAGATATTGGTCTGTAATTTTGAGGATCCGCCCTACCCTTCTTACATTTCCAACCACAAAGAAAACATATGGTTTTAAAATCAAATGATTCGCATGGAATCTTTTCTGGAGGTTCCTTTTCTTTTTGAGGTGACTTTGTACGTAATATGTAAATTTGTCGACACTCACCATGTACTTGAAGCGAGTCATTCTGCAGGAACTTTTCTATCATCATCTTTAAAAATTTCACTGCACTGAATTATTTTGTCCACCCGCTCTTGTAGTCTGAGTAATTAGTTCACCACCCACATCCTTACAAGGTTTCAAAGCACACTCTGCCATAATTCACAAACTTTCAAGTGACTATCACGTAGTACGTACAGAATTCTAAAGACGAACAATAAAAAAATGACAGCGGAACTTCACTAAAAATAACACTCACAAACACATTCAACAGGTCTCCCCAATACGACTGAAGGAAAGAAAGTAGATGAGAGTGTGTGTGAGGGGGAGGGGTGGGCGGCAGGTGCAGATGGTCGACAGAGACCTTACGCACTGCTCTTTACTGGTGGCCGAGCTTGTGGTAAACGGCTCTCGTTCCCAGTATTTCTCCACTTCTAACCTTCTGTGGTGACTCTTAGCCTCTTTTGAACTATAATTTGATTGTACAATATTACTTTTTAATAAAGGCCTGGCCACACAGAATCCCGCTGGCTGCGGCGACTGACGGTGCGGCGGGGGTCCGGGTCCGTCAGCGACCAGAGACGCCACACAGGCAACGGCCGGCCAGCCGCAGCGACTTCTTCTGCGTCACCTGTCATACTGTGGAAGGGGCCGAACCCCATTATTAAGCTTGTGTGCATAGCGCGATTGTCTTGGTGTTAGACGATTTGGAAGCTTCACACGGGACACGTTATCTTTGCACGAATTCATTTTTAGTGCAAAAATGAGTAGTTCCTCCTCGTACTAGCGATACGAAATGGCACTAAGATGAGGAGATGTTGGGTGCACGGCATTAATAGCAAGAGAGAAAGCTTAGGAGAATACCATCGTCTGTACATTGAACTAGAGTCTGACTAAGATAGGTTCTTCAAATATTTTCGTATGTCGCGAGAATGTTTCGAGGAACTGCATCATCTGATAAAAATGTAGCACCGAGAAATGCACAACGAACTGGAGAAAGTCAATTGATACAAGGCATAGACTAGCCATTTGTTTGAGGTAAGTTTTACCATTTGTGGCCTTTTTGTGCTTCGTACAGAAGTCATAAATTATTCAGTTTCAGTTTTGCTGTATCATATGAAAGGTTCGGCGGTAAAAAGTGCTATCCCACAATGTAGTTACGAGTGGAGTGATAAATTTATCTGCAGTGTTTACGAATACAGCAAACGATAGTAACATCTAGTTCTGTATGTCCCGCTAGAGAGAACTTCCTACTAAATAAATTGTTTTGTTTCATTGTATTCATAAAATTGTCATTGAATTTAAACAAACATATCTTTGGTCATTAACTCATCTATTCGTTCTATCGGCATAATTTATTTTAATCTTTTTCAGGTACTTGGCTACAGGCGACAGTCACCAGACCATAGCTTTTTCTTTTCAGTTAGGACATTAAACAGTCTCAGAAATTGTGAGAGAAGTGTGCCAGGCAATATGGACTGTTCTACAGCCCAACTATTTACCTACTCCTACAACAGAGATGTGGAAGAAATCTGAAGAAGAATTTCTAGAACTTTGGGGGTTTCCGAAGCGCCTTGGAAGCACCGACAGAAAGCAGCATATCAGGTTAAAATGCCCAAAGGATAGTGGATCCCAGTTTTTCTGTTACAAACAATTCTTTTCGCTAGTCGTCCTGGCGATCGTTGGTCCATACGAACATCACATTGACAACACTATTTTCGAGAATCCAGCTTGCTATCAAGAGTACATCGAGGAAAAAAGTATTCTACCTCCAAATCAGGATCGCGTGTATCGTACAAAAAGTTGTATTGTCTCGCCTCTTTTATAAGTCTTTCTGTGTCCATGATGCATGCACTATGAGCTGCAAGACAAAAACTGCCTCACGCCGCTGCCTTCAGTGTGACAGCAGAGCAGTTGAATGCACCAACAGGGGCAAGCAGCCGCTCCGGCTTGTGGCAAATCTGTAATTTGTGACAACCCGGCGGCAGCCGGTGCGTCAAAGCCGCAGGCCGGGGCGTCAGAGCCGCACTGTGTGACCGTTGCCATACAATAACTAGCGATTCAACAGTGCGGCCTGCCAGCTGCAGTACTAGGCCACAGGCCAGACCGCATTCTGTATGGCCAGGCCTTAAAACTGTTTAGTTATTTCTGCATAATTTCATTTTTCCAAAAACTCTAAAAATGCAAAAAAATTCTACATTTACACTCTCCATAATGCTGGAACCATTCACTTTAACAAGATTATGCACAGGGTCATTTTTGTCCACAATTTAATGTAGATTATTATTGTGTATGGCACTTTTTGCACTAAACCGTATAGTTCTCAAAATATTTAAGAAAAACAGATAAAAACCGGACGCTTAAGATGATGTAACTTTCTACCAAACAATGTGTGGACTGTATACAACAATTTGGAGTTGGGTGGAAACTTACTTTGGATGTTCAGGTTAAGCCGTTTTAGGACTAATTGCACTGCACTACAATGAGGCCATTGAATGGTTCCATTCAAAAGTTGTCACCACACACATTAAGACATTTATCCCACTGGGAGATGAGACAAATACCTGTTTTGTAGAAAGTGGTCGATCGCTGATGTACCCACAACCACATCTACTCTTGCACTTCCTAGCCCAACACACGTATTTGTTCAGGTCGCCAAACATGTGAAAATCACACAGTGAAAGATCCACACTGTACAGAGTATGTTGCAGTGTTTCCCAACCAAACAGTTGAATCAAAACCTTTATCCAATTGGCAGTGTGCGAGTAGGTGTTATCGTGCAACAGAGTGATTCCATCTGACAGCATTCAAACAGCCTGTGGACAAACTGCAAACCCAACAACAGAAAAATCGTGCATCTCCCCCACCGAAGAAATTCAAAGCTATTCACACAAGTTCCAGTAAGGTCAGGATAACATCTTTCTCATACCATATGAGCCCTATGCTCAGAGTTTTTCAAGGATGAAACCACAGTCAATGCACAGTGCTACAAAGACACTGTGCAGAAACTAATGTGCCATAAAGTCAAAATGTCTGGAATGGCGTCTGAGAGAATCATCCTACAGTAACACCTGCCTCTGCACTGCCAATCGGACCACGGCTGGGAAGCACTGCAATGTCCTCCGGGTCATACACAGTGTGATTTTTCACATCTTTAGCTACCTGAAGAAAGACATGTGGGTGTTCGTTCCAGTTGGATGAAGAAAAGCAAAACTGGGTGCACACGTGTGGACCGTCAGCAGACGGCCACATTCTATAAAACAGGAATTGATTGTCTCATCTCCCAGTGGAATAAATGTCTTAAAGTGTTTGATTATTACTTCTGTATGGAAACATTCCACGGTTCTGTAGTGGCAGGTGTTCTGTTTTCATTTGACTTCCCTTATACTTCACTACAATGTTTTGTGGGGAATGGACAGGTCGAGGAGTCCAGTAGCGTGGCCTCCCCATTCACTGGACCTGAGTCCATCGAATTTCGGGCTATGCGGACATGAATAGGCATCGGTGTATCCCAACCCATCAACAGCACGCAAACATTTCAGAAGCACGTGACCAATGCGAACTCAGCCAGCTGTATCTGAAAGTGTGTGACACTGCAAAGAAGGGCTGAAAAAAAGTGTCAAAGATTGGTAATCATTTACAGCAGTGCCTATAGTGTCTACTTCTACGTAACAGGCAGATGGAACGTTAGGACATACTGGCCCGTATCTCGACAGGTAGGTTACAGTACGCTTGTTCGCCCACTGCTTGAATACTGCTCAGCAGTGTGGGAACCGCACCAGATAGGGTTGATAGAAGAGATAGAGAAGATCCAACGGAGAGCAGCACGCTTCGTTACAGGATCATTTAGTAATCGCGAAAGCGTTACGGAGATGATAGATAAACTCCAGTGGAAGACTCTGCAGGAGAGACGCTCAGTAGCTCGGTACGGGCTTTTGTTAAAGTTTCGAGAACATACCTTCACCTAAGAGTCAAGCAGTATATTGCTCCCTCCTACGTATATCTCGCGAAGAGACCATGAGGATAAAATCAGAGAGATTAGAGCCCACACAGAAGCATACCGACAATCCTTCTTTCCACGTACAATATGTGACTGGAATAGAAGGGAGAATTGATAGAGGTACTCAGGGTACCCTCCGAAACACACCGTCAGGTGGCTTGCGGAGTATGGATGTAGATGTGGATGTAGGTATTGTTGGTATCCGGACGCATCATTATACAAAAAGTTCTAGTTTTGACCAATACTACTACTTATTGGAATATGTGACACATATTTTAAACACCCCGAGAGAAGGAATCTGACAACAGGTAAGAACAAAAAAGGCTTACTATCTTCTGACATTGCTCCTTCAACAGTGTTTAATACAGTGTAAATGACAATAATGATAAGAAAAATATAACAATCCTTACTTACAGGTGAAGGGCTTCAAAAGTTTTGATGGAGAATAGAGGCGACGACGGATCCTTTCTCTGAATCTCGATGTCATTCTTATTTTCGACGAGCCCCCTCCGTATGATCTTCTGCAGCAAGGAGCGCTCGGCAGGTGTTATCTGCTCGTCTCCCTCGTCGTTAGGAGTGTCAGGCACTGGCGATTTAGAATCGCCGCTCCTCTCTGTGGAAGGGGACACATTATTGGCAGGCGGCTCTTTCTTGATTTCCACACTCTTCAACTGAAACAAAACCGAGCAGACCAGTTGTAATTCCAGCAGATCATTAACGAAAAGAATAAGCGACACCAGAGTGTCAAGTTTGAAATAAGTTACATAGAAAATTGTGACACTGCACACAGTAATTATTACTCAAATACAACATTTACTTAGTAAATTCTTTAGAATTAAATTTTATTTGCTCCTTTCGTACACAATTATATTGTGTCATCCCACAAATTATAAATGCAACTCCTTTACATCAGAAGGGCATTTTATGCACATTCCACCACAGACTTCATTGTTTATGTGAATCCAAAGTCTAAAAGCCTAAGTTTGATGGAGTATAAAATTATTTAACAGCTGGCTATTGGGTCTAATTAATAACAGAACCTGGACACGTAGGAGTCAAATTTACCACAGATGATACTATAGTTTGGGTTACTGAGGCAGGTTGAAGGCTGGTGAAAGGTGAGTGAGTGTGAAGTAACTTATGACCCACAAAGAAGACATTCTAATACTTCACTGGATAGGACCAAGTTTGGGTCTCAGAGGAATTGAAACAGATGGTAGGAATAGCATCTATAAAGAGGTACAGAAGAGTTATCTGAACATGTTAATCATCTCATGTTGTGCACTTTAATCAAAAGACTGGTTAGCTCTAGCTCTCCACGCTAATGTATCCTTTGCAAGCCTCTTCATCTCTGCATAACTACTACAACCTGCTCCCATTTGCACGTGCTTACTGTTTTCAAGCATTGGTCTCCCTCTACAATTTTACCTCCCATACATCCATCCATTACCAAATCAAAACAATTTCTCAATCCCTCGAGTTAATGGAGCCCTCCTTTCAGTCAGATTCAGCCGTAAATTTCATTTTAGTACCTTAATCTTCCTTATTCAACTACCCATCAAAGCCGGGTTTTCTTAAGACCAACATGCAGTAAGCGTGAGTCTTAGTTTCACGAGTTTTTGTCCCATTCATCACAGTAAAATTAGCTAAGGGAGCTGCCTTTAGCTCTTTGTTTTGTGTGTTCTAATAATGTGACAGTGTACTTTATGATTTGTGATGGTGCATGTGACAAAGCTGACAAGTCACAGAGCCTTACATCATTTTTATTCTCTTTACTATCTTAGTGCTCACTGCTTCACTCACGTAGACCGTAGGGTATGCACAGATTTTGTTTTAGTTTTCCTTTAATCGAATTTTTGTGTTGTTCACAAATTGCAATACCTTCTAAACCTTTCACGTTGATTAAGGCCGAATCACGATTTTTTTCAGATGTGGTGCTGACCGAAAGGAAATTCTGGTAGCTGGAGCGAGGTTTTTGTTAATCCTACCTTTTGTGTTCTTGTGGTAATACTGCCATAGAAACTTTCATCCCCAAATACATACTTCTTTATTCCTAATCGAGAAGTGAATATCAATTTTCACGACTTTAGCTTTAAAATGTTTTAATATAACCAAATATTTTTATAAATTTTTTAAGACCCATTTCACCCCCTTAGGGGTTGAATTTAGAAAAACACTGTACTGTGTATTTTTTATTTTTAACCAAGAAGTCAAATGAACAATGTTCATAGTTTTAGCTTTAAAAATGTTTTATAGTTATTTAATAAGGATTCAGTTTCAAACCCCTTTCACTTTCGCAGAACTAGATTCAAAATTCCCTTAATAGCAACATATTTCAAAAACTTTTTATCACATATTTCATCCCCTTTAGGGATGGAATTTCTAAAAATCCCTTCTTAAACGATGCCTACGGTCTAAGTTCAACACCATCTCCAAATTTCAAGTTTCTGTTCTTAGTGGTTTGGGCTACCACATGGTGAGCGAGTGAGTGAGTGAGTCAGTCGACTAAAGTCAACCTTGCACTAGTGGATATTAGTAAACTCAATAGTGAATATGAAGCCATTCAAATAATAATAATAATAATAATAATAATAATAATAATAATAATAATAATAATAAAAGGCTCCATACATTTATTACCTTGCTCTAACGCTTTTTTGAGTGCACTTTCAAATAAGAAAGTGTAACACAGATCCACTCAATTACAACATGCCATGAAGATTGATAAAATGATCATAAATGGGGACAAGAAGTGTCATGTCAGTGGCTAGTTTTATGCACCAGGGGAGAGGATAGCACACAGTAAACATGTTTGGTAGGGAGGCACTGAACCCAATATCTCATATGTAGATCACAATAAAATCAAAGGCTGTAAAATGCACCAAGAAGCACAACACTAAGGAACTTTCAGCACCTAGTGCAGTCCTGTAATGTAAAACAGGATGACTTTTGTATTTTCAGTTTCAGTTAACTATTCAGTAATCAACCTGACCCCAAGCTCAGGATGTGCAATGTATTTAAAAAAAAAAAAAGCAGCAAATACCATACATTCCAAGAAATGGTGTAGAGTCATTTGATTTGATTTTAACAGGAGAGCTAAAACAGCTTAGGTCTAACCCGCCACTGCCCACACCGAAACTAGGCTTATTGTGCGGTATCGCTCCCTGCATATCTAGTAAAGCCAACCAGTGCCCTTAAATAGTGCAAGGAGTCCCTCTACCAGTTTTTTGTTAGATAATTTCTTCAGGCAGGTCTAGTTGTCCCAAAGATTCTGTATCTTTTACTCTCCAATGCCATGCATTCAAAGATTAGGTGTGATGCAGTTTCTTCACCCTCATCACAGATCCTACATTTA
This sequence comes from Schistocerca gregaria, assembly GCF_023897955.1. Taxonomy (NCBI): domain Eukaryota; kingdom Metazoa; phylum Arthropoda; class Insecta; order Orthoptera; family Acrididae; genus Schistocerca; species Schistocerca gregaria. The sequence goes on along the minus strand of NC_064930.1, from coordinate 122,392,191 downwards.
GGGTCCTCTTCCATTATACCCATTGTGTGTAGGTGTTTTTTGTAGTTCCCATAGCCGGTCATCAGTCCAGTCATGAGTTTGATCTCTTTCCTGTACAATCCCAGGATTACAGAGCTTCTTTTAAAACATGGCTTGGGCATCATTACCTTACCATGTTTTGGTTAATGGACCTTGGTCCAATATCCTACTGGAGTTGTTGCCCCCATCCTAGCCAATCTATCGGCTTGTACATTGCCACAAATCCCTGAGTGGCCAGGGACCCACACTAGGTACACCCTATTGCTTCCCCCTAGTTCGAACCAGAGCCCTGTGGCAATCTGCAACAATCTTAGATCTTGTTGCAGGAGCTGCCAATGATTTCAGGGCCGCCTGTCTGTCTCAATAGATGTAGATGCTACGTCATTGTAGCACCTACTCATATTCTCCTCCACACATGCCCTGACTGCAGTAATTTCGGCTTGGAATACAGAGGCCAGTTTCCCTAGAGAGGTGCTGCTCTCCAGTCTTGGCTAAACCCCATACAACCCTGCCCCAACGCATTGATCTGTTTTCGAGCCATTGGTGAACCAAACGATGTCCCCCATACGGTGTCTAACTGTTTTCTCCCACTGTTCCCTACTTCCCATTATTATGTTGTAAAGCTTGTCGAAGCAGTTCGGAGTTGTTATATAGTCAGTGAGCATTTCCCCAGCCATGCCTATATTTACCTCACTCGCTATGTTAGTGTGTGATTCTGGATATCCAAATGAGACTCAGTTTTGGCCAATTCTAAGTCTGTATGCCCCAACTGTTGCCTCCATCTTAACCCAAAGGTGAAATGGAGGCATGTCCAGTACGGCTTCCATTTCAGTGGTTGGTGTGCTCCTAATTCCACTCGTTATGGCTAAGCAGGCCAATCTCTGCACCTTAGCAGCAACCCGCTGTTCTACCTTCAGAGTCATTTAATATACAAGCAACAAACAAACGCCAAACTACATTTTACGATCTTGTAATTTCAGCACTAAACACACACTGTCTCCCTATGATTACGTGAAACTGCCCAACCGTTGGCTGACTACATGAGCAAGCCCTTCAATGTCAAACCAGAATGTAATTCCACTACATGAGACTGCAGAAATCCCTAATTGCATCTGAGAATGTAACTTCAGATAGCAAGAAAAACCAACGAAATCCAAGATGGTAACAAGAGAAAGTGACAACAATGAAATATTTTATGAGCTGCTCATTTTTTACAAAAGACGCACTAGTACACAAATAGTAGGAGAAGTCAAAAGTTGAAACTATCACCATACAAAAATAAAGTTACGTAATAATTCTGCATCAGCTTCCAAAAGACACATTCCAGAAAACAATTCAAAATTTGTGGTGCTTCAGGTAGAAGCTACATAGCGGTACCCACATGACATTTTTTTCCATGTTCATGTATGATATACGTACAAGAGACGTTCAAAAAGTTTGCACAGTCATCTCTATTTTTTTTATTTTTTGTAGGAGGAGAATGAAATTGACTAAACATATTTGAAACATTTAGCTACAAGTTGGTACATAAAAGTATTTTCTTTTATTTACAGGTGAGCCATAATGGACCATGAAGTAGATGTCAGGTTGTGACAATGGTCACTGATGGAGTTCCTCTTCAAGACCAGCGTCATTACCCAGGATGAAACATGGTTATTTTTGTCCAAACCTGAGAGCAAAACCCGATCCATGGAGTGGCATCATCCGGGTTCCCCTCGGAAGAGGGGACCAAGACTTTCACGAACAGCAGGCCAAAAGGTGATGGCCTCCTCCTTCTGGGATCAGTGTCATGTCATTTTCATTGACTTTTGGAACCTGGCACCACAATTAACCGGGACCATTACTGTTTGTCATTGGACAAGCTATGACGTGCCATTAAGACCCACAGACCACAGCTTCAGAGTCAGCTGATCAGACAACACCATAATGATAAACCCCACTCAGCCCTTATGATGCAGGAGAAAAATCAGGAAAATGGATTGGAAAATTGTTCCTCATCCTGCCTACAGTCCGGGACTTGGCTCCATCTGATTTATACCTCTTTGGCAGTCTAAAGAGACACCTGCATGGTAAACATTTGATAGTGAGAAAGACTATCTTTCCTGGGTCAAGAGATGGCATAAAAGTCAATCCCCAGAATTTTACCAAAGATGCATCAGAGCTGATGGCGGCTACAGTGAGTAGGCTCAATGTATAGCTAAATGTTCCAAATATGTTCACAAAAAATTTTGTTCTCTTACTGCAAAAAATAAAAAAAATTGAGACGACTGTGCAAAATGTTTTGAACATCCTTTGTACATAATACGCTCCAAAGTTTTACAGGGGACTTATTTATTATCTAATACACAGAGGTGACAAAAGTCATGTGATAACAATATGTACATATTTAATTGGTGGTAGTATGAAGTATGCAAGGTATAAAAGGGCAGTGCATTGGAAGAGCCATCATTTGTACTTAGGTGATTCACATGGAAGTGAACAATAGCAATTAACAGAATTTGAACATGGAATGGTAGTTGGAGCTAGATGCATGGGACAGTCCAATTGGGAATTGTTACGGGATTCAATACTCCAAGATCCACTGTCTTAAAAGTGTGCTCAGAACACCAAATTTCAGGCATTACCTCTGCCTACGGACAATGCAATGGCTGAGTGCCTTCACTTAATGACCGAGAGCAGTGGTATTTGTGCCGAGTTGTCAGTGTTAATAGACAAGTAACACTGTATGAAACAGCTGTAGAAATCACTGTGGGTTGTACGATGAATGTACCCGTTACGATACTGGAGCAAATTTGGTATTAATGGGCTACAGCAGCAGACGTCCAAAGTGAGTGCCTTTGCTAACAGCACAATCATCTGCAGTGCCTCTCCTGAGCTTGTGACCACATCAGTTAAACCCTAGATGACTGGAAAACTGTGGCCTGCTCGGATGAGTCCCATTTTCAGTTGGTAAGAACTGATGGTAGGGTCTGAATGTGGCACAGACCCTATGAAGCCACGAACCCAAGTTGTCAACAAGGCACTGTGGAATTTGGTGGTGGCTCCATAATGGTATGGGCTGTGTTTATACAGAACGGACTGGAAATGGTTAAGTTCAGCTACTTAGTGCCAATACATTGTGTCACCAGACCACAATTGTTCACAACTGGTTTGAAGAACATTCTGGACAATTTGAATGAATGATTTGGCCACCCAGATTGCCTGAAATGAATACCACGGAACACTTATGGGACATAATCAAGACATCAGTTTGTGCACAAAATGCTGCACTGACAACAGTTTCATAATTATAGATGGCTGTAAAGGCAGCATGGATCAAAATTTCTGCAGGGGACTTCCAAGTTGTGCAGTCCATGCCGCATCAAGCTGGTGTATTACTCCAGAAAACAAGATCTCTAACACAACATTAGGAAGCATATCATAACTTGTCACCTCAGTGCAAACTGCAGACTGTCAATAGCAGAAAAAGCATTTCTGATAAAGAGAAATTTGGCAACACTGAATATAGATTCAAACGTTGGGAAGTCTTCTCGGAAAGTATTTGCATGGAGCACAGCTTCAAACTGAGGCAAAATTTGGGTAATAAATACTGGAGACAAAGAGACTCAAACTACTTGAAACAGAGCTATAGATGAATACTGAAGATTAGCTGGGTGAATCGAGTAATTAATGAGGAGGTTATTGATTCGAATTTGGAAGAAAAGAGCTTTATGGTACAGCTTGACTAAACGAAGGAAACAGTTGATAGGACACATTCTTAAGCATCAAGGAATTATCATTTTAGTATAGGATGGGAGTGTGGGGAGTAAAATTTGTAGAGGGACAGCAAGAGATGAACACAGGTAGCAGGTTCCAACGGATTTAGGTTTCAGTAGTTATGTAAACATGAAGAAGCTTGCACAGGAAGCGTAGCTTTGAGAGCTGCATCAAATCAAACTTCAGACTGAAGACTGATGGAAAGAAACACCCTGATGGAATGATAAAACAAAGGATATGGTATAGAAGAAGAATAGAGCTCTAAGGGAATGATTCCAGAAGAGAACAGTAGAGTCAAGAGAAGAGTATCAGGCAAGAAAGAAAGAAGGAAAAGAGTGGTGGCAGAGGAAAGAAGAAAGTGGATAGAATAGTGGACCAGAATGATGGAGGAGGATAGTGAAAGTTCAAAAGAGGTGTTATATGGGATGATTAAAAGCAATTGGAAGAACGGTGTGGCAGATTATGCCCGAATTGTGAACAAAAGTGGACAAGATGTAAAGAATAAGGAGGAACTCAAGAATATGTGGAAGGAGTATTTTGAAGAACTCCTGAACCTGAATGGAGACTTGGATGAGGAGGAACAAGCCGAGGAAAAAATAGATGAGGAACAGCAAATAGAAAAAGACCTTACATGGAGAGAAGTGGCATTGAGTAAGATGAATGGAGGGAAGTCACCAGGTCTGGATGACCTAAGTGTACAGATGGTGAGAACAGCAGGAGAGGTGAGGATACAATGGCTATATCGAGCAATGAAAATTGTGTGGAGACAGAAGATGACTGCAGAAGACTGGAAGAAGGGAATAATTGTTCTGATCTTTAAGAAGGGAAATAGAAAAGAGTGCAAGAACTATCAAGGGATAAGACTGACGAGTCATTGTACAAAGATTTTTGAGAAAATTTTGGAAGCACGAATTCGGGCAAAATTAGAAGGAACAATGAGAGAAGAGCAACATGGCTTCAGAACAAGAAGGTCCAAGGTGGATCTAATTTTTGCTGTAAGACAACTGCTGGAACAGCACTATTAATATGGAAAAGATCTACTAATGACCTTCCTGAACATTGAAAAAGAATATGATAGTGTACATAGAAAGTGTGGAAAACCCCGGAGAACAGTGGAGTAGCAAAACAGATCATTTGGAGGCTAATGGAAATGTATCATGGAAGTGTGAGCCGTGCGAAAGTGGCAGGAGAGAGATCAGCTTGGATTGGACAGAAGAATGGTTTGAGGCAGGGAAGTGCACTTTCACCATTACTCTTCATTGTAGTATCGATGATATGAGTACAGTAGCACAAATAATTGATGAAAGGAAGATGAAAGCGATGGTGTTTACAGCTGATCTGATGATTTGCAGGAATACGGAGGAGGAAGTACAACAGCAGTTGGACGTATGGGAGCAAACAATGCAAGAATATGGGATGAAATTTAGTATAAGTAAGAGTGAGATGATTATCACAACAAGAAATAAGGAGAGAGGGACTGGAATAACAACAATTGGTGGGGAACGACTGAGAAGAGTGGAGAGTTTCAAGTACCTAGGAAGCCTGATACAGGAAGATAGAAAAAAACAACAGAAATAAACGAGAGGGGGAGAAACGCAGAAGCATTTCGAAAGTGTTTCAGAAGCCTGATATGGAGCAAGGAGAAACACCAAATCAGTAAAAAGGTTATATACCAGTCAAACTGCCCCGTTCTTGACATATGCCTCAGAAACATGGGTTCTGAAAGGAAGAGAGAAATTCAAAGTACAAGCTAATGAGATGAGATTCTTGAGAAACAGTATTGGTGTGACAAAGATAGACAGGTTAAGAAACGAGAGGAACAGAGAGTTAATGGATGTGGAACCATTATAGGACGAGACAGACAAATCAAGGCTGAGATGGTATGGACACGTTAAGAGAATTGAGGAAAAGAGGATACCCAGGAGGATACATGATATGAAATTGGAAGGAAAGAGACCAAGAGGAAGACAGAGAGAGACAGATGGCTGAAAGGAGTGGAGATTCGTGTCCAGAAGAAAGGAGAAGACTGGACCAAGGTGAAGACTGAGAGATGGTGGCACAACAGAAGACGATGGAGAGGCCTATGTTGCATACAGACCCGGCCAGAGGCTGCAAACTGTCCAAGATGATGACTGATGATGATCAAAAACCTAGACCGACAGAAATAGCTACAACAAACCCCAAGATACCCACCAATCCCTTAGTTACTATTATCGTCAACTAAAAACACAACCCAAGACTTCATAAAAAAATTATACTGATAATTTAAACACACAAGTAAGAATTACACAAACGTTAAACTCCAACCCCATTGAGCCAACACACATATCTAGGGTGGTACATGCACTCACATTCACGCTATAAACCTAAAACAATTAGGGTCCAAATGATTAATAGAAAATCTCATATAAAGATGTGAAACGAATACTAACAAAGGGATAGAGTGGCTGGCCAGTACTTACCTCAGCTCAGTACAGCCGATAGAAACACAAAAAAACAGAACCAAAAATTTACATTCCTAGCTTTCGGAACAAATGTTCCTTCATCAGGGAGGAGAGAGGGGAAAGAAAAAGACGAAGGGAAAGTCGATTTAGTTACTCACAACCCAGGTTATGAAGCAACAGGGAAAGGGAAACAGGGAGGGTAGCAAGGATGGAGGCATGGTTGTCAGAGGGAAGCCAAAGATATTCTACTGTAAGTACTGTGCCAGCTTCAAACCAAAGAGGATGCATACAGAAGTAAAGAGCTATATAGTATACAGATAAACAACAACTATGTAGGATGAAAAGATGCGTGAATGGCTAAAGAGGAAAGGGAAAGAGAAGAAGACTGAAGAGTAAATGGGAGTGAGGTGGTTTAACGTAGGTTCAGCCCACGGGGATGGCGGGATGTGTTGGAGTGCAGGTTCCCATCTCCGCAGTTCAGAGGGACTGGTGTTGGGTGGGAGAAGCCAAATGGCACATACGGTGTAGCAGGTTCCTAGGTCCCTAGAATTATGCTGGAGGGCATGCTCCGTTACTGGGTATTTGACATCTTCTAGGCGGACAGTTCGTCTGCGTCCGTTCAAGCGCTCAGCCAGTTTAGTTGTCGTCATTCCAATGTAAAAGGCTGTGCAGTGCAGGCATGTCAGCTGATAAATGACATGTAGTTCCACATGTGGCCCTGCCTTGAATTGTTTGTTTATGTTTTACCAGTAGCGGGGCTGGAGTAGGTGGTTGTGGGGGGATGCATAGGGCAGGTTTTGCAACGGGGTCGGTTACAGGGGTAGGACCCGCTGGGTGGAGAAGGTAGTCTGGGAATATTGTAGGGTTTAACAAGGATGTTAAGGAGGTTAGGGGGGCAACGAAAGGCAACTCTGGGTGGTGTGGGGAGAATTTTGTCAAGGGATGATCTCATTTCAGGGGTTGACTTGAGAAAGTTATATCCCTGGGAGAGTAATTTGTTGATGTATTGTAGGCCAGGATAATATTGGGTGACAAGGGTGATGCTTCTGTGTGGTCTGGGGTAGGAACATTGTTGTTGGACGGGGAGGAATGTATTGCTCGGGAGATCTGTTTATGGACAAGTTCTGCAGGATAGTTGCGGGACAGGAAAGCACTGGTCAGGTTATTGGTGTAATTGTTGAGGGATTCGTCACTGGAGCAGATATGTTTGCCACGAATACCTAGGCTGTAGGGAAGGGAGCATTTGATGTGGAATGGATGGCAGCTATCAAAGTGAAGGTACTGTTGTTTGTATGTGGGTTTGATATGGACAGAGGTCACCCAATATTATTCTGGCCTCAAATACATCAACAAATTACTCCGCCAGGGATATAACGTTCACAAGTCAACCCCTGAAATGAGATCATCCCTTGACAAAATTCTCCCCACACCACCCAGAGTTGCCTTTCGTCGCCCCCTAACCTCCTTAACATCCTTGTTAAACCCTACAATATTCCCAGACTACCTTCTCTACCCAGCAGTTCCTTCCCCTGTAACCGACCCCACTGCAAAACCTGCCCCATGGATCCCCCCCCCCCCCACCCCCCCACAACCACCTACTCCAGCCCCGCTACTGGTAAAACATACACAATTCAAGGGACCTAGGAACCAGCTACACCGTATGCGCCATTTGGCTTCTCCCACCCAACAGCAATACCTCCGAACTGCGGAGATGGAAACTTGCACTCCAACACATCCCCCCCCCCCCCCCCGGGCTGAACCTACGTTAAACCACCTCACTCCCATTTACTCTTCAGTCTTCTTCTCTTTCCCTTTCCTCTTTAGCCATTCACACATCTTTTCATCCAACATAGTTGTGTTTATCTGTATACTATATACCTCTTTAATTCTGTATGCATCCTCTTTGGTTTGAAGCTGGCACAGTACTTACAGTAGAATATCTTTGGCTTCCCTCCGACAACCATGCCTCCATCCTTGCTACCCTCCCTGTTTTCCTTTCCCTGTTGGTTCATAACCTGGGTTGTGAGTAACTAAATCCACTTTCCCTTTTTCCCTTTCTTTCCCCCCTCTCTCCTCCCTGACGAAGGAACATTTGTTCCGTAAGCTAGGAACGTAAATTTTTGGCTCTGTTTCTTTGTGTATCTATCGGCTGTACTGAGCTGAGGTAAGTACTGGCCAGCCCCTCTATCTCTTTGTTAACAATTAAGGTCCCCCTTTCTCAAACACGGGGACCACGTCTAAATATATCGCCAAAAACTATCATGTCAATGTCACACAATGATTCATGCTCAGACACAGCAACTTTAGTTAATATGCTAACTGTGCCAGAAACACTGTGTTTCACCTACTCAGCAGTCAACCCACACAACTGCAAATACTTGAAAATTGTCGTCATATCAATGGTCATTGCAGCAGTGACCTACTGGTGAACTTTGTAGTCATACCCATAACTAACAAGGAAAAAACAAATTTAATCTTAAACTGTGGGCACCACATTGAACTAATAATTCCAAAGCCAAAAGTAAAGCTGTAGCCAACAACCACAAACATTAAAATAACTCAGTCACAAATCATCAAACTCACATCAAACACACAATTCCAAGCAAACGGCATTCCAGTCCTATTACCCAACATCACTAAAAAACAATTTCAAAACATCAATGTTCAACACAAAGTGCCACCGTAGACTACAAAATACCCTCTTCAAACATCACCACATCAAATATGCCATGCAACCATGACACCATAACAATATTGTTGTCACAAGTCAAAGCCAATGGCTAAAACCACACATTTTGAATCACTCATTTTCTTCTGCAGAATCAGTATCTGTGTTATGCTCCATCAGAAAAATTTACCACACAGATTCAAACTAACAATAATATGCAATATTTTGTGTATCGCTGTAAGCAGCATTTTGATAGGACTTCAAAGTGTGTTGGCAGATTAAATTCCCGCCTAAATTTAATCCAAGGCATTTGACGAAATTGACTTCTTCATAATAAGAATTATGATCAGTGTTGTATTTTCTTATTTTAATTACTAAAAGCATCTTATTCGAACTAAGAATAATTTGAGAAATGTTTAAGTTAGGTGATTTGCTATGAAGCAATGGAAAGTGGTGTAGTGTTCTGTTGGTTTCCCTATGTGGTAGCTTCAAGGCAAGTCAATTTATCCCTGTGTATAAGGTTAGGTTAGTGTGGTACAGCCTCCCCCCCCCCCCCCCCAAAAGTCAATATCTAGGTTGTGTTTATGGTCTGGACTGTAGTGCAGGCTTTGATCAAAGTTAGGTTGGCAGATGTCAGTTTGGCTGTAACGCTGTCATATACCTAAAGCTAGCTGTCTGGCTACATAGTAACTGGACAAGATATTACTCAGTGAACAAAAGATATACCTCAAAAAAAAACACACACACAGCAATCAGATTCTATGCTCTAATTAAAATTACTTTATGATTTATGCTTTATGCTTCAGCGAGTTGAGTGATGGTGGCTAGCTGCCAACCAATCATAGGTCTTTCTGGAGCACCACAGGCTTGCTGTGTTAGCTGCATGCCGGTAACACTGCCACCTGTCACTGCAATCTGTCGATCACAAGGTAATTTTAATCAGAGTATGAATATGCCGTTAAAGAAAACAAACTATTTTTCTTTTTCTTTGAAATGGCTGTGTGTATGGCTAGTCACAGTAGGGTGTGAGCAACACTGCATGGACTGTAACAGATTTAGTTCACCTCAGATATGAAGCATCATTACAGTACACAAACGTGTGTTGGCGTACACTGTAAAATTCGAGAAACCGCACATGCACACAGAGCAGAAGACTCAAAAAGTGATAGGTCAAAAGAGCTACAGAGGATTAAATCTCTAACATTTGCTATCTGATGCTTAACAACTCAGCTGCCACAACTCCTTCATTGAAATTTCACCTACTTTACTTAGAATTTAACTTAAATACTTGCCGCTTTTATGGAATAATCTACCAAGAAAAATGTAAATTAAATGCTTTCACTCAACTTGACCACAAAAGGTATATATGGAAAAGAATAACTAGCAGTCTTTACCAGGTAGCAATCAATCCTGACTACACAGTGAAAAATCACACAGCAGCAGCTCATAATACACATAGCTTCCATCACAGATTCCTACACAGTGCACTCAAGAGAAAAAAATATTTTCCTGGGAAGTACTGCATGTCCTATCTTCAGTCTTTTCATATGAGATGTGAAGTTTTACTTTTCACTACAGTTTCCATCATTTAACCTAAGTCTGAAATTCCATATGATACGATATGTATATAGTACTGACTGTCAGCATTCCCAGAACATTCATCACAATATCACAGACACCAGAAAAATTAAAGAAAACACACACACACACACACACACACACACACACACACACACACACAGGGGAGTAAAAGCCGAAAGGCTACAGAGTCCCACCTCACACTTCCCCAAAGAGGGAAGTACAAGATGAGAGCAGCAGCATTCCCAACGGTAGAAAGTAACCGTGATTTGCGCCACAATGTGAAATTACGAAATATATTACCCTTCCCCCTTCTATACGAAAATCTGAAGAATTTTCTGTTCATTGAAACCCAACTTGTGTGTGATTCAGTTACTGTACACAACAGCATTACTACAGAGTAGTACTACTACGCATGAATTTTACTCTTCTTAATACTTCATAGAGCACTTTCAGGCAGGCACGTGGTTATTCGGTCGGTCTTTGTGGACTATATGCACTGGGCTGACCCTCGCTTACAATCTATTTAAATTACTTGATGGGCTACTGTTGTTTACGCGATGTTTACTGCAACGTATCAAGAGGTCGTGTGGCCACCACGTAACACTACTCTATAAAATTCAACAACATGAGAGAGGAAAAATGAAGACTAAACTTCAGCGTACAAATAGTGAACTTATTTCGGTGTTCCTTTGACATTAGCCATACCAATACGTGCAGAACACACAAATTTACGAATGGTTTGTAGGTTATGTTGTTCACATAGCATCCACCTGTTAAAAGCAAAAAACTGTGATAGTCTGGTTATTGAACTGTCACAGTTGGCTGCGAAGAACGAAGGGCCATGATCTGAGCGGATTCTTCCAATTACTATGTAAATACAGAAACAACACACGTGAAACCTTGTGACATTCTTACCTTCTCCGCCAACTTTAATTCTTCCTCTGTTGCTTCCTCCCAGCTTACTTTACTCATAGTTATCTCCTGTGTGAATAATGCAATTACTTTTTTATATTTTTTCGACTGATTTATCACCTTCGCGCTTCATGCACCACAGTTGCACATGAATGTCTATCATACATCTCTGCTTTTTCCATCTGCCATTTTTATGTCGAAGCATGTAACGCCAGAAGCTTTGCATCCACAGAACTGGATGCAGTTGCTCACAATTGGTTCAATATTTAACAATTGTTCTGATAGCCAGAAAACAAACTATGTTCATGAATCATGTCCTGAAAAACCAAGTCAGTGATTACACTATTTTTCACAAATCAGTTCGCATTAATTGTTCCCTTAACCGTCCATAACATCAATATCTCTGATTTCCTACCAGAGTGGCAGGTAGAAACAAAGCAAACACAAAGGTGAAAATCGTAAACAGTAAACAAACACCGAATGGGGAATGCACTTGTCACTTAAGCTGTAGTGCAGATGTGATTATGTGTTTAATCAACAAAAGTTTGTACCTGTTAAATATAATTGTGAATACAGTCGTCTGTTTCTCTTTTAAATTTATCTTTCTATATTTAACAGTATAACTATTCTAGGCTTCCTGTGTGCTTTTATTCCCCTCCCGAAAATCAGTCGTCCGAAATAAGAGACTTTAAGTCATCGTGAATGTCATGCATTCAACCGATCTCGTCCAAATCCCCAATTTCACAATTTGGATGTACGTAGACAAAATAATTAAAGTCTTCTGACCCATATTATTGACTTCTTTCCAAAAATAAACTGTGCAAACTTTCAGAAGAATTGTATTATGTGTTTGAAACTTTAACAGCCTCCTCCATTTCTATCTTATTCGACAACAGTTTGTGCAGAAATCTCCCAATACGTGCTAAATCGTATTTCATTCTTTTGTGTGCCACATCAGTGTTTAATATACTCAAATCTTCCTGTTTCTTAACGTGTCTCGATTATCCATTATTATTAACATCGTTAACAATTACTCTGTATTTCATTAGAAGTATACTGTACCGCTGGCTTTGTGTCTTTCTTGCATTTCTACCTTTTCTCAATAAGATGGAGTATTTTCTGTGTTATACACGACAAATTTGTCTCTACTTTCACTGTACCTATGTAAGTCTGCCCTGCCGTAATTATTTACTTTGTTATCACATTCTGTCCATCTTCTAGTGAACTGGTCTTCATGATTTTCCTTAGCTCATTGCTCATTCTCTTGGTGAATTTCCACTTTACATTTTCAATATTGTACATCGCTTTGTTAGGTGCTCCTTGTCTTTATTGTTCTGTCTTAAAACCCACAGTCCAGCAAGCTGCAAGTATGGTGCCAGTAAGTTATTGTTGGAATCTACAATTTCCCTTTAGTATGCTTTACGTTCCAGTATTTGGTTCCTACATTTTTGTGCAATCATTATGCAAACAATATAGAATATTTCATTAGAGTCTCAGTCTTTACCAAGTATGCCTTCTCGACTACATATTTTCACTTGTTTAATCTCTGCTTGGAATCCTGCTCTCTCCATTGTCACAAAACAGAAGGGCAGAGTCAATGTTACCTCACCTGCTAGTTCGTAGTCTTTCGCTATTGATACCTCTCACTTTGGTCACTATTGGTGGCATTAGTTTTATGTTTGTGTGTGTGTTTTTTTTTATCTTTCCTGGATTACTATATTTTCTTGGACATCAACTGTCCAGCCGAAATATTGGCAGTTGCTGTAAATATTACCTGGCTCAATTCCTGCAAGTTGTTTGAAAATTGTATGCACCAGGAGAAACTCAGGTCTCACATTTCTAGGTTTCACATTCTCACGAGAGGAAAAACATGCAGCTACAGAATCTAGTCCTTTGTCAACAAAAAACATGTCTAGCTTTGACATTTGACCCGACACTTCCTTTTCCATCTCCTCTTTTGTTCAACTAATTTTCTGTATCTGTACATTCCTTACCATTCATATTGATGTTTGCCTTATATTAGAACTTCACCACTTTAATAAAACAGAGGCAAATGTGCACAAACATTAATGAAGCCCCAAGCTGATACCACCCTACATTTTTCTCACCCTCAAAAATTTGTCACCCCTAGTATTTGCTATCCTGGGCCCAGGCCCATGCATAAATATGGGGTTGCATAAGTAGGTTGGGTAATAAATTAGCATTAATAACCCATACAGTAATAACACATGTATTTGTCTGCATATATTACATGTTGCAATAGAGGTCCTACAGCTTACAATTCACTGAGTGAATACAAACACTTACATAATTGGGAAACATTTTATCTCCTTGTGGAACAGTTTTGTTTCACAAGTTCTCAAAGTATGTGGTAGTTTGTTGAACCACATTTTACCATTAATATAAGGACTATTGGCAGTTATTTTTAATTTTGTCCTCCACTTGAATTAGAGCTGTCCTTAATTCTATCGTCATAATTATATGTGCCACTACACTTGTTTACACTGTTTTTACTACATACAAAAATTATAATAAGTTTATACAAATATAAATAATATATTTTTAAATATTTACGTTGCACAAAGGTTCCATGATGCATAAATCTAACTGCTATTTTCAGTAATAACAATATTCTATTCAGGTGTAGGTCTACTGCACAGCCCCACAGTTCAATATCATAACTAAGAAATGGATAAATTTTGCCACTGAATACAACTTTTAAGCTTTGACTTGGAACTATTTTTGCCAGTTGGCTTATCAGGTGTAAGGGGTCGACAGAAGCGTACGATCCCACGCGTCGGCTTCCACCTGTGACATAAGGGTGTTGTCGTGTGTGACATCATGACAGCGCGGAGTTTGGTTTGTAGGTGTCATCGTGTTGTGGTTTGTTGTGCTCTCTGGTGGTATGTTCAGCGTTTTCGTTTGTGTGGTGTAATGGGCTCAGTTTGCTTTTGCACATTATCCAGAATTGTTCGAGTGTCGGCTGTGTTTGTAGTGGAATTCGTTTCAGTGAGTTAATGATTTTGTGTCAAGGTTAATTTAGTGTTGTTCGCTGTACATCGTGTGGTAATTTTAGTAAAATTAATCGGATAAAATTAAGTGCGCAGGTCAATGGAAGGGTTCGATCCCAACGTGTGGCTTTGTATGTTGATATTGGTATTGGGAGATGTTTTTGAGCTATATAGGCCAGGGGAAGTGTTTGATCCTAATTTATGGGATCGGGAGTTGCTGTTGAGCTATATAGGTCAAGGGAAGTGTCCGATTCCAGATGATATTGTGTTTAGTGGTATTTGGGGAGCTTTGTGATGTTGGTTTTTTCGTCATTTTGTGTGGTTTTGTATGGGGGTGGGTGTCTAAATTTGTCTGCATTTAGTTTGCCCCCACTTAAAAACACCCCATTTCCTGCGCTTGTCCCGTTAGTGTCATTAGGCTTTTTGCGGAAAGTGGTTGTGTTTGTTTTTTGACGTATTTTCGTCCTCATAATGTGTACGTACAGACTTTACATGCGCCATATTGTAATCGTGGTTTATGGTCGTATCCTCCATATTTGTGACGTCATGGGTCGAAGCAGACGGGCGGGATCGGACGCTTCCGTATTTCCGGTACAAGCGACAGCTGTTTTCCCTCACATTCAATTAATGTGATTCAGACAAGGAAGATTCTTCTGTCCAGGTGAATATCAAGAAATCTAATGTTACCTGTTTCAGCTGATGTAATGCAACATACCTGTATGTTGTGTACGTTGAGGTGACAAAAGTCATTGGATAGTGATATGCACATATGCAGATGGCAGGAGTATAACATAGACACGGTATAAAAGGCAGCACACTGTGGAGCTGTAATTTGTACTCAGATGATTCATGTGAAAAGGTTTTCAATGTGATTATGGCTGCACAACAGGAATTAACAGACTTGTAATGCAGAATGGTAGTTGGAGCTAGAAGCATGGGACACGTCAATTTTGAAACCAATATTCAGAGATCTATACTGTCAAAATTGTGCCAAGAATACCATCTTTCGAGCATTACCTCCCGCCATGGACAACATAGCAGCCGACTGCCTTCACTTGACGCCTGAGAGCAGTGGCATTTGTGTGGAGTTGTCATTGCTAATAGACAAGCAACACTGTTTGAAATAACAACAGAGAGATTTATGACGGACATATCAGTTAGGGCAGTGTGGCAAACTGTGACATTAATGGGCAATGGAAGCAGACACGAGTGCCTTTGGTAACAGTGTGACATCACCTACAGTGCCTCTCCCGGGCTCGTGACCATATAGGTTGGACGCTAGATGACTGGAAAACTGTGGCCTGATCAGGTGAGTCCGATTTCAATTGGTAAAAGCTGATGGTAGGGTTTGAGTGTGGTGCAGATCCCATGAAGCCATGAGCCCAAGTTGTCAACAAGGCTCTACAGCTGCTGGGGGCTCTAATGCTGTGGGCTGTGTTTACATGAAATTCACTGGATCCTCTGGTCCAACTGAACCAATCATTGAGTGGAAATGGTTGTGTTTGGCAACTTTGAGAACATCTGCAGCCATTCACGGATTACATGTTCCCAAACTCCGAATCCATGTCACTGGGCCACAACTGCTCTCAGTCGGTTTCAACAGTTTTGAAATTACAGACAGCTACAGAGGCAGCATTTATTAATATTTCTGCAGGGGACTTCCAGCAACTTCTTGAGTCCATGTCCCGTCACGTTTTGCACTATGCCATGCGTAAGGAGGTCCAGCAAGATACAAGGGTAATCCCAAAAGTAAGGTATCCTATTTTTTTTATAAGTACAGAATTCTGTTTACGTGGCAGTTGGTCACACTGTTATGAAGAGTGCTTCACGCACTGTGTGTAAACATGCGCACGCCATGCTGAGGTGCTCAATCTTGGCTTGGCAGCCATTGAGAATAGAGCTCCCATTGGATGTTACCGCCAAGTGCGAATTGTGCGCAGTTATTCGGTTTTTGAATGCAAAGGGAACTGCGCTGATTGAAATCCATTGCCAACTGACGGAAGTGTATAGTGAGTCATGCATGGATGTCCAAAATGTTCGTAAGTGGTGTAGAGAGTTTTCAGCTAGACGGACCGAAATTTACGACAAACAAAGGAACAGAAGACCGCCAACTTCTGAGGAGACAGTGTTGAAGGTGAGCAAAGCATGCGTGAAGATCAGCAGATCACCCTGGATGATCTATGCACGTTGGTTCCTGAGGTTTCCCGAAACACCGCTCACAGAATGTTAACGGAAACATTGAACTACCGAAAGGTGTGCACACGATGGGTACCAAGCTTGCTGACTGAGGACCACATGCGGCAATGAGTTGATGCTTCCCACAAATTTCTTCACCGCTTGCAGCCAAACAGGAAAACTTTCTGGTCTGAATTGTCACGGGTGACGAAACCTGGGCATACCACTTTACACCTGAGACCAAGCAACAATCAGGCCAGTGGCGGCATCCTTTGCCAAAGCTGCATAGCTGGTGGTGAGCTGGTATGACGTAGGCATACAAAAACTGCCTCAGCATCTACAAAAATGCATAGACAGAAATGGTGATCATGTCGAAAAATTGCTAAATGTTCAAGCTGTAAACTGATCTAAACCACTGTAGAAATAAACAGGTCTATGTACTTGGCATTACCCTCATATTAGGAGGTATCCCATGACTTTTATCACCTCAGTGTATTTCAATCTCATGAGAGCCGACTGTTTTAAATGATAATAGCCGGAATTTATTGATATCAGTGTTTAGGCCTTGGTGTAGAAAGTACATGGTTACTTCCAATACACCCTTAGTTGCAACTGACTGTAATGCCTTAGAGTCTTTCTCATAAAACAGAAGGAAGGCGTCATCAGCATAGCTTACTAGATGGGAGTTGAAAGGTCATGTTGTGTCATTGGCGTAAAGAAAGATACATCATTGACATAAATAAAGATTGACGCCTGTGACACCACCATGGATTACTATATCCCTAGAAGACTGCAAATCCATGACCTTATTATCTATTTGAGATGAAAGTTTAGTGCACTACTTGTGATTTGTTAGGTATGTGGATAATAACTGCATAGAATATTCACTGACATTGTATGCCTTCAGTTTCTTAATGGGCAGCTAACAGCTGACTGAGTCAAAGGCTTTGGAAAGATCTAGAATATTCCTGTCGTCCTTCCTTCATCCAGGAGGGTGTACACTTTATAGAGAAATTCACTAACTGCAGGTTTCGTACAGCAATCTTTCCTAAAGCCATGGCGTGTTTTTGCTAAAAAATTACCTTTCTGTAAAATAGAGAGAGATCAGAGTTGAGATCTATTCGTTTTATCCACATCATATTCTCCAGAGATATTATTTTCTCTAATATAGCATTCAATCATCCAAAATTAGTAAAAGTTCACTACCCTTCATATATTTTATCAGTTTCTCAATTTTCTCATATTGTTGCTGTAGTATTCAGTCTAAAAACTGGTTTCATACAGCTTCCAATACTAGTGTATCCTGCTTAGTGTGTTCAAGCCTTAGTGTCCCTCTAAAATTTTTATCATCCACACTTCTTTCCATTACAAAATTGACAATTCCTTGATGTCTCATGATGTAACCTATCAACTGATTCCATCCCTCAGTCAAGTTGTGTCAAAAATTTCTTATTTCCCAAGTTCATTTCAGTAACTCCTCAACTGTTGTTACTTGATCTATCTACTTAGTCTTCAGCATTCTTCTGAAGCACCATATTTCAAATGCTTCTCTTCTCTTCCTGTCTGAACTGATTATTGTCCACATTTCAATTCTGTATGAGGCTAGACTCCATATAAATACCTTAAAAATACTCCCTAACACTTAAATTGATGTTAGATGTTAACAAATTCTTTATTTTCATAAATGATTTTCTTGCTATTGCCTGTCTGCATTTTAATCCTTTATACTTCGGCCACCATCAGTTCCTTTACTGTGCAAATAACAAAACTCATCTACAACTTTAGTTTCTCATTTTATATTATCCTGCTTTAATTCACTTGCCTTGTCTTACTTTTGTTGATGGCCATGTTATAAACTATTTCCAAGACGCTTTCCATTCTGATCAGCTAACAATTCTTCCAAACCCATTGCCATCTCTGACAGAATTACAATGTTACCAGAAAACTTTAAAGTTTTTACCTCTTCTCCATGAACTTTAATTCTCCGTCTAAATTAATCCTTGGTTTCCTTTACTGTTTGCTTAGTGTGCACCGGCGATAGGCTCCAACTATGCCTCAATCCAATCTTAACCACGGCACTCTTTGATTTAATTTTGAATCTTTACAATTGCATTCGGCTTTCTGTAAAAGTTCGAAATAACCTTTCCCTCCCTGTATTTTATCCCTGCTGCCTTCAGAATTTAAAATAGTATAGTCCTGTCAACACATTGTCAAAACATTCCTTAAATTTACAAACGGTGTAAACATAGTTTTTCCTTTCTTCTACCTATCTTCTAAGACAGGGGTTCCCAGACAGTAATGTGTACCACTGGTGGTAGCAAGGACAGGTGCACATACAAGTAAATAAAACATGTACTGATACAAGTCAAATTAGTCTTTTACATTATTTTATTTTTAAAGCAAAATGATAGTGAGAAAAATTCCTGCTAAGTAGTATCTGCATAATGTTAAAAAATGTATTTACTGCAGAATGTTTGTTTCAGACTGTGTGCAGGACACAGGAAGCTCATGTTGTACCACCTCTACCTTCATTAGTCATCGCTGCCTTAGCCAGGAATGATTCATCTTGATTTCATCCGGTCTTGTCAGTGATTATTCGAAAGATATCCAACCACTTTACAATTGCTGCCTCTTATTTCGTGCACCAATGTGTGGCGCTGCAGTAGTTGAAGTGATTTGATTTTTTATTTGATCCTGTTGATTACATATTGTACAAATAGTGTACTACTAATATAGGACAAGTCACGTGAAATAATACACTATTACATCAACATTTGATCTATCACATATATACTATTTTACTTATTTTCTAAGAACAACTGCTTTCTTATAATATTAAAACATTCAGTTTACTGGTATAAGTTTAAGTGAATGGTTCAAATAATAAAAATGAAAGTACATATTTTATCCTAATCACTTATGTAAATAAATATACATTTTGCAAATTAAAATATGAAATTTATTCTGAGGGGACATATTTTTATTCTCATGACATATATAAATTTACATTTTATCACCAGAAACTGAGTTAAAATACTAAATATTGTCTTCGTGGTGTAAATATCACTTTGTTTTTCCTTTTAAGACTGTTTTTAACTAAGTGGTTTCCTCTGCTGTTATAATAAAGGATGCCTTATAGCTCTAAGAATTCATTCATTTTATAAAAAGTTTCTTCTATATGTGAACAGTTTATTGCTGCTGTTGTCACTTTGTTGGGTGATACGTTACATGGCATACTGATACAAAGAAGGATTGGACCTGGTCCAGAAGTATGCGTACTACAGCAAGCTGATTCTTGCCTTGGGGGGCAGTCAAATGACAACCGAACACCCGTCACAATGAGACCGTGGAATCGTTCCATTTGAAACTAATCACCGCACGCATTAAGACATTTATCCCCCCTGGGAGACAAGACAATCTCTTCCAATTTCATAGGACACGATCGGCCGCTGACAGATTCGCAACCGCACCCACTCTTCCACCTCCTCATTCGACATGCACACATCTTTCTTCACTTTGCCTAAGATGTGAGAATCACCCAGTGAAAGATTCGATTCATGCTGTTCAGAGGTGGTGCAATGGTTCCCAACCAAATCACTGAATCGCAGCCTTCATCTCGTTGACAGTGTGGGGGCGGGTGTTATCATGCAACAGGATGATTCTGTCCAACAGCTTTCCTGGGAATTTCGAATTTACGGTATGTCACAGTTTCTGAAAAATGTCTTCATAGCACTGCACATTGATTGTGGTTCCATGCTCGAGGAATTCAATGAGCAGATGACCCCTGCAGTCAAAGAATAAGGTCATCATGACCTTACCCGAACTTACATGAACCATTGAATGTGGAGATGTGGGATTTTTCCATTACCGACTTTGCCATGTGCCCTCCAGCTCGAAATGGTGGCACTGCATTTTGTCTCCTGTAATGATACGGAACAGAAATGCATGCTCTTCCTCATGGCACCACAGCAGATGACTCAGTCTTGAGCAACTCTGTCCATCTTTTGTCCCTCACTCACTTGGCACGGCACCAACTGTACGCAAATGTTGTGGTATTGCAAGTGGACTTTGATGACGGCATGCATAGTGACATGGCTGATGCCGACCTGAACACAGACTTCCTGCTCTGTGATTCATCAGGCTCCTCGGATAAAGACATAAATTCGCCCCATCACATCAGAGATAATGGCTCGACAGGCCTGTCCTGAATGCAGATTACCTCACAACGGTGTGCTCCTTTTCTGGAATCTCCTCTGCCACTCATGCACACACATCAGGAACATGCAACATTCACTGTACACCTCTCTGCTGAGAAACAGCTGGACAAACACACTGAACCACTCCATCAACAATGGTCATAAACCAACAACTGCATGCATCTGTGATGTGGCAGTATGCCATTCCCTACCACAGTGGTGACAGTATCAAAATGTAACAACATGGGGGGGGGGGGGGGGTGACCTGTGGTCTGTGTATTATGGCAAGTGTTTGGTTTTCATTTGATTGTGCCTTATACTATAAATTTCGATGTGAAGTTTAATATGACTACGGTATGTGAATTATTAATGATGTGTGTTTTAAGTTAACCAAGAAGCTATTTTTAAGCTAGAAAGCTCCTTCTATGTTCAATAATGTAGTTAAAAAATCTAAACAACTCCTAACTGCAAATATGATGAAAGCTACTTACAACTTGGCTTTATAGTATACAGAAACTAGAGATAAGCCATTTCATCAATGCATTGTATGCTTAAAAATGCTTTCAAGTCAAAGCAGGCAGCCTTCTTTGTTAAAAAATCATCAATGTTCTAAGTACTCTGAGTTGGGTGATAAACTTATTGTCTTATTAGATAGGAAATCTGAGATTTTTAAAAAGGAATTCAAATGTGTGGCAAATTTTATTAAAACTGATATGAACTCGATAAAAGCCTCAAACCAGGTTAGTTTTAGAATTGCAAAGGACAGAAAATGTCACATAACTGGTGAGTGTGTCTTGCTGTCCGTGGCTAGAATCACGGTCTAAGCAGTTTGGGGATAAAGCAGCCAAAGAAATACAGAAAGTTCCATTATCCACCAATTTTGTAAAAAGGAAGTATTCAAGATGCAACTTTCATTATTGAAGAAACACTGCCATTGCAATAGCACCAGTGCAATTATTTCACTCTTCAAATAGACAAGGGTACAGATGCTGCTAATGTGGTGCAGTTACACATTTTTCTGTGTTCTATCACTGAGATATAAGAGAAGTTTTTATTTTGCAAACCACTTGGCTCAAATGCTACAGCAGAAAACATGTTCACTATAACTGACCTTTACTTGACACTGAGAAGCACTGGCTTCTAAGGATAAGCCCAATGTCTTCATATTGTATTCGCAAACACTGTAAAAGTTATTAACTGCATCAGGAAAACTCTAAACTCACAGCCATTAGTGCTGTTGTGTTACGATATAGGGGGTAAACTTAAAAAGTGTGTTTCTTCACACTGATGTAAGATGGCTCTCTCGTGGCAAGATTTCAGACTGAATATTTGAACTGAGGTCTGATGTTTTTATTTTTATCGATGACAAAAAGAATGACACACAGAATTTTTTTGTTGATGGTCAGCATTGTGTTCTACCCACTCATCTAATATTGGGTGCCTAGTAAAGCTGCTTTCTCGGATGGCTAGACAACAATTCAATCAAATCGTATTAATGACATTTATTACAGTAAGATAAACAGGTTATTCACAAAGGTGTGTTGCAAGCAAATGACGACATGCAAATAATCTATGTCCTTCGGTATATACAATTCCAATACAAGCAAAACAATACAGTTCATAAGTCACTGCTACAGCATTGGAAGGACGGCTCTTCCTCAACTCCGGCTGCGGCTAGGCGGTGCGACGCTTGTATTCTCTTCGTGTAGAGACCGCTCCTGTCTCAGTGTCACGCTAGAGGGGGAGTCAGTCAGTGTACTATTGGCTGAGATCACCTCACAACCCTCTCTGCTGTTCCTCTATTGCCCAGCTGCCGGTGCTTGGCGTTATGCCAGAACAGTCAGTGGATTTCAAGATTGGCCTGATATCTTTGACAGATTTTACATTTGTAATATGGTCCTACAAGGAGAAGGCACAACAGCTTTTTAGCAGATAATAAAATTCTGTCTTTCACATAAAGTTACTCTTTATAGTTTGCATGTACTGAAGAGAGAGTGGTCCAGAGAAATGCCCAGAGTTGCTAGAAACACTGCGATATTCGTAATGACACTTATTTGCTGTGATGGACGGGCATACGGAGTAGCGAAGCTGCTCAGTGTGTCGTACAGTGACTCTGCCTCAGTGCATGCTGTGTATAAGCACTCGTGTGTCTCCTTAGCAAGTAGTGATGTCAGAGCTGTTTAAATCTGTGTGCCACTGCCGGTGTGTTTTTGTGCAGGCAGCAGTGTGCAGTTGATACGTGTTATCTGCTCCTGACAATGTGCGGTGCACTGTGGCCCTACACCTCAGCAGTCTCGTAGGCAGCCTGTCACACACTTGGATGAGGATATCATTTCACTCACTACCACACCCATACTTATAGTCAAAAGTACAGGGTGAGCACAAAGTCTTGCCCTGATTATAAAAATTTATAACAGAATAACTGTTTGCCATAATAATTTACATTTGATGCCACTACATAGGTTAGTGTTACTGGTTTTCTTTTTCTTTAAGACCACTTATGTTATTAAACCTCAACGTGTGCTCCCTCGGTAGCTCGGAGAATGTCGAGGTGGTATTCCAGTTCCCGCCAGGTGTTCTGTAACATGTGTTCTGTCACAGTACCCACAGCAGCTTGTATCCTAGCCTTCAGTTCATCGACATCAGCAACTGGTGTGATGAAGAGTGTGTCCTTGATATAGCCGCAGAAAAAAATATCAATGGGCGTTTCCGGATCAATGGATTGGAAGGAACAGACCAACACCCTGGCCACCCCGGTTTCCAGACGTTACACCCTGTGACCTTTTTTTTTTTTCTCTGGGACTGTATCAAGGACAGAGTCTTTGTCACACGAGTTGCTGATGCCAACAAACTGAAGGCTAGGGTACAAGCTGCTGTGGGTACTGCGACAGAACACATGTTACAAAACACCTGCCTGGAACTGGAATACCGCCTCGACATTCTCCGAGCTACCGAGGGAGCACACGTTGAGGTTTACTAAAGTAAGTAATCTTAGAAAAAACTAGTAACACTAACCTACTTAACGGCATCAAATGTAAATTATTATGTCAAGTGGTTATTCTGTTATAAATTGTTATAATAGGGGCAAGACTTGCTGCTCACCCCGTACAATTATATGGGGTCTTAAGTGAAATTTGTGACTTGATTGATGACTTTTTTGGTAGGAATGATGCAGCATGTTATCTTCGTTGGAGAGTCATTGTCAGACGTAAAAGTAACTTCAGCTGTGCCCCAGGGCAGTGTGTTGGGACCCTTGCTCTTAATGT
This sequence comes from Schistocerca gregaria, assembly GCF_023897955.1. NCBI lineage: Eukaryota > Metazoa > Arthropoda > Insecta > Orthoptera > Acrididae > Schistocerca > Schistocerca gregaria. The sequence goes on along the minus strand of NC_064930.1, from coordinate 122,368,164 downwards.
TGTGTTCAATGACTTTGCAGACAATATTTATAGCAAACTAAGATTTTTTGCAGATGATGTAGTTATCTATGATGAAGTAATGTCTGAAAGAAGCTGCATAAATTTTCATTTAGATCTAGATAAGATTTCACTGTGGTACAGAGATTGGCAAGTTGCATAAAATATTCAGAAATGTAAAATTGCACACTTCACAATATGAAATAACATATTATCCCATGACTATAATATCAATGAGCCACTGTTGGAATCAGCTAACTCGTACTAATACCTGGGTGTAACACTTTGTAGTGATATGAAATGGAATGACCACATGGGCTCAGTTGTGGGTAAAGCAGGTTGTAGTCTTTGGTATATTGGTAGAATACTAGGGAGATTGCTTACAAATCACTTGTGCGACCCATCCTCAAATACTGCTGAAGTGTATGGGATCTGTATTAAACAGGACTAACGGGGGATACTGAATGTATACAGAAAAGGGCAGCACAAATGGTCACAGGTTTGGCTGATCCAAGGGGAGTGGCACAGAGATACTGAAGGAACTGAACTGGAAGACTCTTGAAGACAGATGTAAACTATCCCGAGAAAGTCTATTAACAAGTTTCAAGAACCACCTTTAAATGATGACTCTAGGAACGTACTGCAACTCCCCGTGTATCATTCATATTCAGATGTCAGGATAAAACTAGAATAATTACTACATGCACAGAGGCATTCAAACAGTCATTCTTCCCACACTACAAATGTGAATGAAACAGGAAGAAACCATAACAACTTGTTCAATGGTATGGACCCTTTGCCATGCACCTCATGGTGGTTTGCAGAGTAGGGCCTATAGATGTAGATGTAGATTCAATGTGGTCCAGGATATAGTTTGTTGTGAAGATTAGGCCCTGGTCACCCACCACAGGTCTACTGAGACTGAAGCAGATGTTCACACCTCGACGGAGAGATGACTACTGGCAGGTCATCCGCAAATGACATCTCATCCATGATGTCCCAGAATGTGACAACAGCAGACCATGGGTGGTGTTTGCATCAGGTTGGCTGCATCTCAGCATCGAAATCGGCAAGTCGGGTAGCAGGCAGACCGTCACCAATTGGCTTGTTACGGTTTCACTGGAACTCAATGACCGTCATTCTCTCTGTTTCTGGTGACGCGGAGAGAATGGTGGCATAATTGAATGTGTCTTTGACCTTTGAGAGCCCAGTTATTTAAAGAGCTGAACCCACACCTGTGACACAGTATATAACATTGCAAGTGGCTAGTTTGACTGCCATGGGATAGGCTGAATCTGAAACGTCAGCTATTGGCCAATGTGAATGTTTGTTGGGACTGCCAGCTGTCAGACGGACTGTGACAGGCGAGCTGAGTGCAAGTAGAGGTGGCTAGTGAGACATGAGGCCCAGAGGTCATTCCAGGCAGAAAGAGGGGTGTGTTCCAGCAGCAGGACGAGCTAGATGCAAGGGACTGTGACTTGGAATTTCGTCAATAATATAATTTTAACCAAAATATGTGAAATTTGTTGTAAGCATTTTGGAGAAAACCCAACAACAGTTTTGGAACCGCAGTAGTAGGATGAGCTCACTGACAATAAATCCATGTCTGAAGCCTTAATAATTAAAAAGTTATTAACATTATTATCATTATTTTTTATTATAAATTGTAAGAATTGTACTCATCATGAAAGTCACACTTTTGACACCAGATGAAAGAGGATAATGCCTGCAAAATAATGAACAGATTATTTATCTAATAAAACAAATATAAAACATGTTACAAACAACTTACTTTCTTTACATAAATAGTGCCATAACTATGGAATCCTGTACACAGACACAGATGATCTTAACAGCATGAGTTTCATTCTTTAATATTCCAGCAAATTACGATGTGTATTTAATTTTATTTGCAATTTTTAAAATGGGTCAAATTAGTGCCTCGATTCGAGTGCTGAATGTCTGACATTTGTTAAAAATTGTTGAAATAACATATGAGTGAGTTTACTAAGAGGTTGCAGAATGACTATAAAGATTTCTGTATGTTTTATGAGAAGTATTTATATGAAATCATTGTTTGCAGAATGACTATAAAGATTTCTGTATGTTTTATGAGAAGTATTTATATGAAATCATCGTTAAAATCACAAATGGTGGTCAGGGTGAAAGTATATGCACTGAATAAATAAGTGTTTGTGGCAGAGCTTGTGGTGTTTTGTCTCTTGTCCTGGATCTGGAGTTTTGGTGAGGTATTTTGTGTCTCAGTTTCATCTTGAGTCGCTAAAGTTATGGGCGGTGTGTATGCTGCAAATATTATCTTTGTGTGGTGGGACTCGTGTGTTATTATTTAGCACATGCTGCTGGATGTAAATGCCATGTTTGCGCAAAGTAATTCCAAATTTTGCACTTCTGATAGGCACTGAACAGTTGAATTTTCAATCTGAGAAGACAGAAGGAGTAATCTGTTTAACTTACTAAAATAATTTGAAAGTCATGTTATAGCAAGAACAAACACGATGTATGGAACACAGTACTTTATAGAGCAACATGTAAGATATAAATTGACGGGACTACAGTAATACAGCGTAAGCAATAGGCTGAGCACTCATTTGTGATCACTTAAATAATGCTGTTTCTTTGGCAGGTCACCAGAGCACGCCAGGGGTCGAGCCAGGTGATCTCTACAAATGGACCTGTGAACTGTCTGGACATGCACTCTCTGAAATTGGTGAAGGTACATCACTTCTCCCTGGGGTGGGGAAACCACATGGGCACGGAAAAATGCATGGTACAGAAGAAAAGCACTGGTACCAGAAAAGTACTGGTTCCGTGGAGAGAAAAAAAAAAACACTGATCTTACAAGGCACTGAGATTACCAGTCACAGAAAACTCCAATTATGGCACTGATGTCCATTTCATTGCTCAATTATGGTGTTTGCTACAGCATATGGTGGGCAGGCACTAGTGAGTAAGGGGCGCAAGTGGTGATGAAGTGGGTTGGTGCGCTGTACCCCCCCCTCCCCCTCCCCTCCCCCCACCCCACCCCCACTCATGAGAAGCCACAGGGCAGGACTGGGGACAGCGTCACCATAGTGACGACGTTCTCATCAGGGTCAGCAGTCGGTGCCAGAAACATCAGCAGAGGCGTCAGATATGATGACCTCACAGGCCCCAGCAATGGAGGTGGCAGAGGCTGCAGCATCTGGCACAGCAGGGGCAGCAGACAGCACCAGTGACAGCAGTTGAGGAGTGGAGTCCGAGGCAGGAACCCCAGAGAGAGAGAGAGAGAGAGAGAGAGAGAGAGAGAGTTTTATCTATTGCAGAGGAAGGCCTTCTGGCCAAAAGCTTACATGTTTAATAGTCTTTTTTTGTGCCTGTCTGCAACTCAGCATCTGTGCTACATGCTGAGTAGCGACCTATCCTTTTCATAATACATAGTAGTTGCTCGGCATGACACAAAACACACGTGTGCGTAGTCAGCACTGAGCAAGATGGCAAAAATTATTCCTCCCTCATCCCGTTCCTCTCCCCTGCTACAGTCATCGCTCAACACCTTCCTCGCCCCGCCCCCCCCCCCCCCCCCCCCCAAAATCCCTCCCATCTCCTGCCATAATACACGTCTCAGGGTTCATTAAAAAGTGAACAAGCTATATTTGTATGCCCAAATTTCTAAAAATGTCAGATTGTATGCCATGACAAAAAGTCTGGGAAGCCCTGTTCTAGGATAAGGATAAGACTGTTCAGCGATTTTACTACAATTAGGATGGAAATTTTGCAAAAAAACTTGTTATTAAATGAAAATCAGTATGTGCACTACTATGACTTCACACATATGAAGGATTGACAAGTGCAGAGTAACATCAATAACAAGAAAACTATCAATATCAATTTTATATACAAAAAAAGTCAACTTCTTCATATTCAAATAATTTCTCCTCTTTCTCCAGAGATCTCTCTAATTTTCCTATGGGTGGCATGTATATTTCCCCTAGTTATGTATGCTTCAACAACCTTGCATTTGTCCTCTAGCAATACCTGCTTAACCATTTTGCATACTCTAATATTTTAGACATATATATACTTCTACCTTCACCATTTGCCGTGTTTTTATGTGTTCTCCTTTCATCAATTAAATTTAGTATCCTGTGTTATCCAAGGATTTCAACTAGGCCTTGTCACTTTACCTATCTTATCTTCTGCTGTCTTCACTATTTCATCTTTCAGAGCTACCTAGATCAATCATCCAGACTATTGACACTGAAACCACTGAAAAGGCTACTGCCTCTCTTCAGGAAACATTATCTGGACTCACTGATTTGTGATATTCATGTGTTGGTTTTTTGTTTTCCTTGTTCTAATGCTCCCTCTGATACTATTGACATCATTTGGTTATTTCTATTTTTTGCTCCCATCTCTTTAATTTTCTCATTTTTTGCAGTTTGTTGTTCAGTTTTAATCTGCGGATCACAACCAGTAAATTATGGTCAAAATCCATATCTATCTCTGGAATCATCCTACAGTTTCAAATTTCATTTCAAAATCTTAGTCTTTGCGTTATATTGTCAACTTGAAACTTCCCTGTCCCCAGGTGTCTTCCCTGTACAAAGATTTCTTTCATGATTCTTAAACCAAGTGTTAGCAATGACTAAATAATGTTCCATGCAAAATTAACAAGGTGGTTTCTTCTGTTATTCACTTCCCCCATTTGATGTTCTCCTACTATATCTCCTTCTCTTCCGTTTCCTATTACTGAATTCCAGTAACCTATCACAATTAAATTTTAATATTCTTTCACTATCTGAATAATTTCCTTTCTCTAATCATAAATTCTTTCAATCTCTTTGTCATCTGCAGAGATAGCTGGTATATAAACTTGTGCTACTGTGGTAGGTATTGCATCTATCTTGGCTATAGTAATGTGCTGAAAGTAGCTTACTTGCATTCCTATTTTCTTATTAATTATTAAATCTACTCTTTCATTACCCCTATTTGATTTTTTGTTGATAACTTCTACCTAGTTACCCAAGTAATGGTATCTAACATACCAGACTGCTCCGTAGAACGTCAGCCACACCCCACCCATGGTATCTAACATACCAGACTGCTCCATAGAATGTCAGCCACATCCCCACCCCCTCCACCTTCCCCCATTGTCAGTATCCCCCTGGATATTCAAATAGGGGCTATTTTACCTCTGGAATATTTTATCGAAAAGGGTGTAATCAGTTTTTACAGCACAGTAGAACTGCATGCACTGAGGAAAAAGTAAAGGCTGTAGCTTTGCCCTGGCTTCAACCATTCACAGTATCAGCACAGTAACGCCATACAAGCTAATGTTACAAGGCCATATCAGTCACTCATCCAGACACTCCTGCTACTGAAGAGGCGCTGCCCCTCTTCGTGAACCACATGTTTGTCTGGCATTGCCATAGATTCCCCTCCTCTGTGACTGCACCTATGATACATCTGCCTGTATTGTCGAGCCATGCAAGCCTTCCCACGGTTTGTGCAGAGATTCTGTCATATAGCCCTTCTATAGTTTGTGATGTGGACACGTAAACTTGTATAATGGTGCTTGGCGTTGGCTTTCATTTTATAGCTAATGGAAACTATTCCAGTGTGATTAAACTAATTAAGAAGTTCAGTTCAGTTAAGCATTCTTTACGCCAAGAAGCAACTCCAATTGTGTAGACCTGTGGATGGGAGTGTTTGCTTATTTTGCATATTTTCACTCTCTTATGGAGTCCTCTTCTGGGGCAGGGCAGCTAGAGTATTTGGTTGGTGCATATGTTCATAGCAATTTTGTTTTACAATTCGATATTTCAATTGATGTGGGTTTATTAATCAATTGTCATTTTTTATTTGTAGTTCACTGTTGTTATCTCAGTTTAAATATTGCCGTCTGGTCATTTGGAGATAGTAAATATAGCTATGGATGCTATAAAATGGAATGCCAACTGGAGAAATCAGACCACTTGCAACATATTTTCTGTCTGAGTTCAATAGAAGGGTGACAGAAGCTGAGGCAGCCATTTACACTGTGTTATGAGATAATGCCACTGGGCAGGGCTCCGGAAGGAAATGATTTTTTTCATTTTTAGGAGCATCATTTTGACACAAGTGACTCACCGCATTCTGGATGACCTTCGGGGTTTGATGAAGATTGTTTAAGCACATCAATCCACAATGAGTCACATCAGTGTACTCCAGAACTGCCAAACGTGACAAACTGTGTCCATTCCACCGCTCTGTGACATTTGGACCCAATGGGTAAGGTTGAAAAATCAGATGTATGGGTACTGCGTGCTCAAAGCCATGAGTGGTCACATGTGAATCTCTGCTGGCTCGTCATAAATTGGCTCATGAAATACACTGAACATTCCTATCATGTATCATTACTGGTGACAAGAAATGATGTCTTTGTGCTAACATAAGGAAAAGAAAAGAATGATCGAGCCTAAACAAAGCAGCAATTCCCTGTACAAAGACTTTCATCCATCTACAAAAGATAATGTTATGCATCTTGTGGAACAGCAATGGTGTGGTGTACTATGAATTTCTTTCCTGAGGTGTAGCCATCACTGCTGACATTTATTGTCAACAACTGAGATGTTGTGCAGATGCAATCCAAGAACAATGACCAGAAAGACAGCTATTCCATAATAACGCCCTCCTGCATTCTCCTAGACTAACAAAAAACATGAGTTGGGTTGGCATGTCAGTCTGCACCCATCTTATTAACCTGATTTTGTGCTCTCAGATTTTCACCTCTTCCACTTTCTGCCGAACAACCTTCGAGGAATTATCTTTCCAGATGAAAATGGACTGCGAACAACACTCAATGAGTAATTCACCTCAAAATCACACGAGTTCTACAGCTGCAGAGCTGAACAGTTTCCTCACTGTTGACAGAGTGTTGTAAATAGTGAACAATACATTATTGATGACTAGAGTTATTGCTATGTGTATTTTTTGTGTTTATTACTCATATGGAAAAATGTAATGGAATTATGCACCAACCCAATAAACAGTTTTTATAGATATGTTGCAAGATGCAGAGATAATAACCATATTTTGCCTGCGTATCTAGGGTTCAGAGTGCAGTTATGTCATCTACTCTGATGCAAAGTACTACAAGCCTCCATATAAAATTGGGAATCTCTTATCAGTTTGAAAGAAAATTAAGAACATCACTATAAGTGTTTTATTTGTCCATGGTTCATTTTACAATGGTATAGGGTCTGTCATCTTAATATAAGGAAAAGATGTTGTTGTTGTTGTTGTTGTTGTTGTGGTCTTCAGTCCTGAGACTGGTTTGATAAGGTAAGTCATACATATAAACATACACTATGTGATCAAACGTATCCGGACACCTGGCTGAAAATGACTTACAAGTTCATGGCACACTCTGTCGATAAAGCTGGAATTCAGTATGGTGTTGGCCCACCCTTAGCCTTGATGACAGCTTCCACTCTCACAGGCATACATTCAATCAGGTGCTGGAAGGTTTCTTGGGGAATGGCAGCCCATTCTTCTTGGAGTGCTGATAGAGGAGAGATATCAATGTCTGTCGGTGAGGCCTGGCAAGGAAGTTGGCGTTCCAAAACATCCCAAAGGTGTTCGATAAGATTCAGGTCAGGACTCTGTGCAGGACACTCCAATACAGGGATGTTATTGTCATTTAACCACTCTGCGACAGGCTGTGCATTATGAACAGTGCTCAAACGCGTTGAAAGATGCAATTGCCATCCCCGAACTGTAGTGTCCTGCGGTCGGCAGGAAAGAACTGTCCATCAATTTGAACACACTTTATTACAATTAAAGAAAATAATGCCTTCTTGGCATACACTGAGTTGTAAATTCAAAACCCACAACACTGTGGTAGCAAACAGATACAGAAACCAAGACAATGAAAGAAAAACACGGACCAAAACTATTCTACAAAATAGAACTTGCTACAACAAGAGTACGGCGAGTGAGTACACAGTTAGGGCCAGTGTAAGTACTGGTGGGAGCTGTTCCTAGTGGTTGGTAAACACTGCCGGTCTGACTGTTTAGGCGTGCTTATAAAGCCAGGTCAGCGGAGTGCTACAGCGGTCATATGAGTTCAGATTGGTGGAACACTTGTCACATGTTGGCCAGCAAAGTAGTTCCATGTTTACTTTGATAGGCTGTTACTGTTTCTGTCTGCTGGCGATGTTTCTCTCTGCGCAGCTGAAAAGGGATTGGCAACCCGTCTTGCGTGTTGGCCCTCTGACAATAAGGGGCCGCTATGATACAAACTGCTCTTCAACAGTGGAAAGCAAGAAGGTGCTTAGAACATCATTGTAGGCCTGTGATGGGATGGTGCCATGCAAAACAACAAGGGGTGCAAGCCCCCTCCACAAAAAACACGACCACACTATAACATCACTGCCTCCGAATTTTACTGTTGGCGCTACACACACTGGCAGATGACATTTACCGGGCATTTGCCATACCCACACCTTGCCATCGGATTGCCACATTGTGTACCCTGATTCATCACTCCACACAACATTTTTCCACTGTTCAGTCATCCAATGGTTACACTCCTTACACCAAGCGAGGTGTCATTTGGCATTTACCGGTGTGATGTGTGACTTACGGGCAGCTGCTCAACCACGAAGTCCAAGTTGTCTCACCTACCACCTAACTGTCATAGTACTTGCAATGGATCCTGATGCAGTTTGGAATTCCCATGTGATGGCCTGGATAGATGTCTGCCTGTTACACATTACGACACTCTTCAACTGTCAGCGGCCTCTGTCAGTCAACAGACGAGGTCGGCCTGTATGTTTTTGTGCTGTAAGTGTCCCTTCACATTTCCACTTCAAAATCACATTGGAAACAGTGGACCTAGGGATGTTTAGAAATGTGGAAATCTTGTGTAGAGACGTACGACACAAGTGACACCCAATCACCTGACCACATTCGAAGTCCGTGAGTTCTGCAGAGCACCCCATTCTGCTCTCTCACAATGTCTGATGACTACTGAGGCTGAGGTCACTGATATGGAGTAACTGGCAGCACAGTGCACCCAATATGAAAAACGTATGTTCTTCTGGGAGGGGGGGGGGGGGGGGGGTGTTCTGGATACTTTTGATCACGTAGTGTATGAATACATATGAGTTTAATGAGACGAGTACGGGACAAGTAGTTGGCAGTAGCGTTGTTGGAGGAACCATCCTGTTATCTGCCTGTGCCATTCCTTCCTTGCTTCAGTATGTAAGGAATCCCTTCTATTCAGGTTACGTTTTGTTTCCCGATTTTCCAGTTTTATATTTTCGTATCGCATCTGCAGATATAGTGTAACATTCTGTGAGAAAAGCAGCACTGCAGAATGCACAGAGTTGGGAGTAAGATTTCTGTTCCCACACTGGCTGAAGGAGCCAGTGGTCAATATGATGTTGCCAGGCATCGATGATGTGAGGCAGTGTAGCTACACATTAGAATGTCTGTTAGGTCAGCAGTGAGGTACATAGGGAAAGCTCAGTTATTCTAGCATGAAGCAAGTATTCTTTCTTAATAAATATTTGCTAATGAAAGTCACTTTTTCCAATACAGATATTAGGAAAAGCTTACAAGTCATAAATACTTTCCTACAACAATATTACAATGCCAGAAATTGATCATATTAATAAATAAATAAATGAATAATGTTTAACCTAATGAAAATGTGCAAATGTCAACGAAATATCACGGGTGTAAGTATGAGGATAGGTTGCGTGCCATAGTCAGTTGCTGACAAAATGCCTCCCAATCTAGATCTGTCATAACAACATGCTCTCAGAAAACTGTCAGTTTTCAGTTAATCATTATTAACTGTGTCAATATCATCAGTTTATGGCGTTTAGTAAATACATCATAATGACATATCTTTCGAATGTTATTCCAAATAATATAGCTTCCCACTTCATCACTTAGAATCACAGAAATTAGAATTGTACTTTACAGAGAATCTGGTGGCACTGATACTGCATCTGTGAGGTGCATAAACTTCGAGAGCTTCTTGGCAAAACGGGAACACAACAGTTCACTAAGGTTGTCCAAGGAGGGATTGTCTTAATCTCTGCAGAAACCAGATGGGAAATGGGCAGTCACACTGTAGGCCTCATACCATTATATATGGACCAACTGGATAAACTGAAACATTTCTGGAGGTTTAGTACAAGTGGGGATTCTTGAAGTAAATGTTTTGCCAGTTTTTAGTTTTGGATTTTCTTGGAAACTGAGATGCTCTTGCAGTTCCTTTTTGAGCTAAATGCATTTATGGATATCCTCCAGAGTTATGTTCACTTGCACGTCTTTTTTTACCTCAGTGAAGCACTGCTCCTTTGTTTTCTAATTGCTCAACATTGTAGCACTCGTATGGGCAATGTGGCTGTAGAAAGCAATCTAGTACCCATGAACAGCATCTGGGGTATTTCTCACAAGTGTATAGCTTTTGTGGTTGTGATGTCTCCTGAATTCACCATTTTCCTTCTGATCTGCCTTCACCTTATTTCTAATTTCTTGATTAGGCCTCTTCCATTCATAGTGAGGCATTTTGTGCCGTACAGGGTCTCCAGTTATAACAGAGCTAGGTCGGGTCATCTTGCTTGCTGTTATACCACTCCTGACATGATTTTTTTCTTTTCTTTTTTTAATCTCATTTTGTTAATAGCACACATATCACAGTTACATAATATAGCTACGTTCTTGTTCATGAATTATTTAACTGAATGTTACTACTAACTCAATTACTGATGAAATTATTATAGTTACTTCACACGAAAATAGATATTCATCTAAACGCCACAGTGGGGACAATACAGGAAATATTCAATCCACACCACTACTGTAGACGTCAGTACACACCAATATTGCCCCATTAACTCTCTGATGACAACAAGCAATAACACATGAATGGAAGAAACTCAAAATACCCAGAGAGTTACCAATTTACCATGCACACAACTAGAACCTGGAGAACCCATCTGGGTAAACAGAGGCCCACTTGCCCCATAAAGCTATGATCTAAGAGAAGGATGGAGAAATCAGTAGACATCTTGCCACACTCATGAGAAGATTGGTATAATAAATCTGATCATCCTGCTCCCAGGACCCAACTAACCATGAAAAATAAAGCTCCCATAACTAATCCAAAACTTCCATAAATGGGTAATGATTGATGATGATCATGCAATTATGGAACATTAGAACAAATACTGGACCACATTCTGCATGACTTCCCTATACAAAAATTCAATGAGACCTGGAAAGGCTTTGCAGACAAAACACCTGCGTCAGTCAAGTGGCCGGAGTCTTTAGATCCCACTTTGATGGGAAATGGTTCAACTTCTTATCTTGTATCAATTACTGTATGTTCTTGTAAACTGTAATTGTGTAAGTTATATACTAAATAAACAAACTTGGAAGTATTTTTTCTAAGAAAATACCCATAACTTATGATCCATAACATACACATGGAGGTGAAATTTTCTCTGGACAAATAGCTGTTTGTTTCTAAATTGATAGAGCTCATTTAAAAGGCCCCTTTCTCCTCTTTTCAATGAATGTTTAACTTTTTTCAATAATTTCCTGTTTGAAAAGTTATTTACATTCAAAAATTGTGTATTCCAGAAACTTTGAATCTCAAATGTTGATTACCCCCAAAATCCAGTACTACGGTTTTGTAGCCCACATTTTTCTGATTTCAAAAATACCAACTTTCATTAAAATAATTTATTATTAGTTTGTTAATTATTCAATTTGCGAAGTTTCACCTTCTACAAACATTTTAGCAGGTTTTGCAAATCCTCATGTAAGTAGAAATATTTTTTGTAAAATACTATCTATAATTTTGCCTTTTTTCAGGTTATACTGTTTATACTCAAACAGTCCTACTCTTTAGCTTATTATAATTTTGTATACACTATTTTTATATCTTTTATGTTAGTATGTATAAAAATAATATCAGTCAGTTGCATAAAAGAAAGTTAATACGAGGGTCACTCCAAAAGAAATGTGCACTATTTTTGTAAAAATACAGTTTTCATTCTGCATGTCTGAAAGTTTTACAGTGTGTAGATACATCCTTCCTGCTTGTTTTCAAACTTAGTTCAACCTCTTCCCATGAGTGGCACTGTCACAGCATGTCTTGAAGATGGCTGCTACACTTGACAGTGGGAAACATCCACAAGAGATTGAAAAAGGTGTACGGAGATGCTGCTGTTGATCGCAGTACAGTTAGTCGGTGGGCAAGCAGGTTATGTGATGAAAGTGGGCACGGCAATATTGAGGATTGTCCTCACAGCGGCAGGCCTCGTACTGCACACACTCCAGATAATGTGCAGGGAGTAAATGAATTGGTGACTGTTGACAGACACATCACAATGAACGAATTGTCACGCTACACTGGGACAAGGGAAGGAAATGTTTGCGGAATACTGAAAGTGTTGGCGTTAAAAAAGGTTTGTGCCAGGTGGGTCCCTAGGATGTTGACAGTGGCTCACAAAGAAACACGAAAAATGGTATGCAGCGAACTTTTGGAACAGTATGAGAATGGTGGAGATGAATTTCTTGGAAGAATTGTGACAGGTGATGAAACATGGCTCCATCATTTTTCACCAGTGACAAAGAGGCAATCAGTGGAGTAGCATCATGGAAATTCACCCAAGAAAAAAAAAAAATTCAAAACCATACTTTCTGCTGGAAAAGTTATGGCTACGGTGTATTTCGATTCTGAAGGACTCTTGCTTATGGACATCATGCCAATTGGAACCATCATTAATTCTGAAGCACATGTGACGACACTGAAGAAACTTCAAGCTCGACTGAGTCGTGTTCGACCACATCAGCAAAAGCTGGTTGTTTTGCTGTTGCACGACAATGCACGGCCACATGTCAGTCATAAAACTGTGGAAGCAATCACAAAACTCGGATGGACAACACTGAAACCTTACAGTCCTGAGATGGCTCCATGTGACTATCATCTCTTTGAGAAACTGAAAGACACTCTTCGTTGAACAAGGTTTGAAGATGATGACTCCTTTGTGCACGCTGCCAAACAGTGGCTCCAACAGGTTGGTCCAGAATTTTACCATGCGGATATACAGGTGCTGGTTCCAAGATGGTGTAAGGCAGTTGATAGGTATGTAAATTATGTGGAGAAATGAAAATATTGTTCCTAAAGGATGTATCTACACACTGTAAAACTTTCAAACATGTAGAAAAAAAGATGGATTTAAAAAGAATATAGTGTGCATTTCTTTTGGAGTGACCCTCATATCTTAACGAGTTTCAGGCACTTGGTGCCCTTCTTCAGAAGGTTATAACTATCGCATTATTTGCGAGTGTTAACAATAAGATGCAGACATCACATTGCTGTTGTCATGAGTCTCATAATGGTTATGTTAATAATAAAAATATAACAACAGATTTTATTTTTAATCATGTGAACATCTATGAAAATAGCTACACAGGGCAATGATTAACTCAGTTCTATGGTAGTCATCAAAATGTATAGTTACTCTTTGAGAGTCAGTCAATGGTAAAGTAATGTAAACTTCCTTGTAAATCAGTCAGAGCCAACATCTACACATAGCTACGCACCAGTTAGTTTGTGTCCAACTATTAAAATGTTAACTTGCTTTGTCACTTAGTCATAAAAAATGTAGAGTTTATGTTCAGTAGAAGTGAATCTACATGCCACCATATAAGTGAGTAATATAGTGTCCGCAGGTGCAACTATTCACATGGTTCATATCTATGAGGGCCGTTCATTAAGTGATGAAACACATCTTTTTCTGAAGGTAGTTTAGTTTTATTTGGGATTCCAATACGCCATATTATTCCCCATTCTATTGGCTCCATAACCCTATTTTTCAACATAGTCTCGATTCAGTGTGTGGTACACAACCTTACTGGGAGGGCTTGTATCACCTTACTGGTTAAGGGAAGGTTTACTGTCTTTGCCACAAAAAAAGCATGTTGTTATAGAATTTTTTTCTTGGGATGTGTTATAGATATCAATGTCAAATTTGGTGAAAATGTTTGCTAATATTTCCTCTACGAACTGGAATTTTTTCAACTTGAAATGTCAAAGAGCAAAGGTGGAAGTGCTGTCGGAACGAAACAAAATTTTGATGTAGACCTCCATGCAGGGTATGTCACAGGTCATCCGGCTCATCTGAAATCAAAACTGAGTTGACATTGGCGAAGTATATAAGATTCTTTAGGAGTTGTACCTCGCGTAAGTTATTTGGACCATAGGCAACAAAATGGCGGCCATTTGAAACAAAATAGGGTTTTTTTCATAGATTTTTCGACTTCATTGGCCAAGTAAAAATATTTACAGTTGATGGATTGGAATAAAAGTGGTACAGTTCCCAGACAATTTAGCTAGATTCGTCAGAAACAAAGAATCATACCAATAAATTCCGTAGATCTGAAGTTACCATACCATGCGAAAAAAGGAAGGTCATTTCAAGAAAAACGCATTTGAAGTTTTGACTACATATAAATGCAATATTATGCAACTTGCATTCAATCTGCTATTCCAGGTCTATAAACTAGTCCTTCCTCTTCCTCACAGAGGGCGTTCAGCTCGATCTAGGCCATCCTGCACTGCTCCAGAGTCGCTCGTACAGCCAGTGACAAGCGGTTTTCAGCTGCTCAAATCCGGTGGCCGTCCGAATGATTGTCGAACTGCGTCGAATAGAGTCCTAGGGTGACGTCCATTATTGTTATGTTCTTCAGAATTGCTGAATACCCTTCATTGAAGCTGCTCACTTCCAGGAAAGTCACAATCTCCACAGTCTTCACACCAGAATGCAAGTGCTTGGGGGGGGCTAACTTCCAATCACCCACGTTCAAACTTTCGTTTGAATTTTGTGTTTCCTCCCAAGCACCAGTACAATAACTCGTCCTCCGAAAGGTCCTCGTAGATCAGATGAGTCACTTTTTGAACTTCTTTGGGGAGCAGCTGGTCGTGTTGATATTCATCCAAATGCCCGGCAGCCTCTGCAATGCGTCACTTGCACCAACTAGTTTCCCCAGCCGGACAATTTTGGTGTTGTAGGTGGTTATCTGTCAAACACTTGTTGAAATACATTGCCCAAATTGCCTTCTTCATCTGTTCCACCGAATTGGAATGCCATCGGATTGCCAAGCCATAGTACGTCATAAGCTCCTTGATCACTTGAAACTTGGGCAAGCACATAGAATAATTTTTCACGGCTACTGGTGCGTAAAAAAAGGCCGATTTCAGGTAGGTGCATTTTTTTGTTCAACCACGAATAACAAATATTTCTGTTCCGTATTTGGAATAAGAATAACAAATATTTCTGTTCCGTATTCGGAAAAATCGTTTCAGGGGTAGATTATAAACACTCTTTTGAATCCAAAAATGCAATTAAAAAATCGATTTTTTAACCAAAAGATAGTAAACCTCCCCTTAATGTCAAAGGCTACTTCATTAACCAATGACTCATCTACTGCTTCCTGGCAGAGTGCGTACTTCATTGGGCCTAATAGACAGAAGTTGAAAGGTGCAAGATCCGGGTCGTAGTGCAGATGACGAAGAACAGCTCAATAAAGTTTTGCGAGCTCCTCTCAGGTGCGCAGACTCGTGTGAGGTCTCGTGTTGTTGTGGAGAAGGAGAAGTTCATTTACATTTTCAAGGGAACAGACATGCATATTCCAATACCACAGTAGTCACAGCTGCGTGCGGCCAGCCGTCATGTGGAAGATCAGACAGGTTTGCGCAACCTTGTTGCAGTGGTGCAGATGCCTTGCCCAATGACTCCTGTGCTTATGTTCACTGCCAGGTCTCCAAAGACATTCTGGAACTGTCTATGAATATCTGTGATGCTATGGTTTTAACAAAAGAAACTCAGTGACAGCTTTCTGCTTGGAATGCACCTCCATTACAGGCACCACTTTGAAGGCTACGTATAGAGCTGCCACCTACTGGAACTTCATGAAATTATGGGGGCTTCAGTGGGAATATTTAACTATGTCCCATAACTAATACCGCACTTTATCAATCAAAACTATCCGAGGAAATAAATGTGTTGCATTACTCATTGAATGCCTATCGTATATAACTAAATGTCTAACCAAGAGCCGCGCGGGGTAGCCACGCAGTCTGAGGCATCTTTGTCATGGTCCAAACAGCTCTCCCCATCAGAGGTTCGAGTCCTCCCTCGGACATCGGTGTGTGTTGTCCATAGCATAAGTTAGTTAAAGTTAGATTAAGTAGTGTGTAAGCTCAGGGACCGATGACCTAAGCAGTTTGGTCCCATAAGATCTTCCCACAAATTTACAAATGCTAACCAAGAGCACAGTCATCCTGTCACATTTACATTTACATCTACATCTATACTCTGCAAACCTCTGTGATGTGCATGGCAGAGGTTACAGCCCACTGTACCAGCCCATTCACATATGAAGCGTGGAAAGAATGACTGTTTGAATGCCTCTGTGCATGCAGTAATTATTCTAATCTTATCCTCATGATTCCTATGTGAGCAATGCATAGAGAGTTAAAGAAATCCCTAGTGTAATAATTTAAAGCAGGTTCTTGAAAGTTTGTCAACAGATTTTCTCTGGATAGTTTACATCTATCTTCAAGAGTCCTCCAGTTCGGTTCCTTCAGTTTCTCTATCAGACTGTCCTGTGAATTAAACAAACCTGTGACCATTTGTGCTGTCCTTCTCTGTATATGTTCAATATCCCTTGCTTGTTAGTCCTATCCCATACACTTGAGTAATATTGTCAGCAGTAAAACATGGACAACACAGGAAGAAAGTGGTAGAGGGAGCTAAAACAATATAGCAGATGGAAGTGGCTGGCTGACTGCAAGGAAAAAAAGGAGGAGCCAGCCACTCTGCAACACACTAAAACCTCCAGCCTAAAAGTTTATGCCAGAGTCCAGGCACATCACAAAACTTTAAAACCCTAGACACACAAGTCTCATCATTAGCTAAAACACAGGGCAGATCCCTATGAAGTTTTCCCTCTGCCCCTGCATCAAGGTATAAAATGCAGTCTGTTAAAATGTGGTGCACAGAGACGTGCACACCACAAGCCCACAAGCATCAAAAAATGGGGGAGCCTCTTACCATAGTAAAAAGCTATGTTTGAGAGGTAAGTGCCCAATTCGAAGATGTGTGAGGGTCACTTCGTCCCACCTGAGCATCTGGCAGGAGGAACATCAAGGTCAGGTTGTTGGCTTCACCAACCACAGGTTAGTGGGCATAATCGCCAGCCAAGCACTTCCTGTGTAGTGCAGAAATGTCAGCCTGCATGGGAATAGGACACTGGACCACAGCCTGTCCTCTACAGGCCTCCTTGGCAACCCAATGGGCCCCTACATTTCCCCGGATCTCTACACAACTTGGCATCCAGCAAAATGAAATCTGCTTACCCCACCGTTGGTCATATATCAGCTGGGCCAATAGGTTCTGTAACAATTGTAAAGCACTAAGGGATTCAGAGCAGATGAGAAACCGTTCGTCCTGAATACGAAGCATCTGCTCCAGTGCCTTCAGGACCGTGTGGAGCTTCACTGCGAAAACAGTATACTTGTCAGGAAGCCGAATCTTGGTGACATGATCAGGGAACACTACAGAAGAGCCAAGGGAATTCCCTTGTTTGGAGCCATCAATGTAAACTACTGTGAAACCATGATGTGCATCTAAAATGTTAATAAACAGAGACTGGAATGTAAAATCAGGAAAACTATCATTATTCAAATTAGTCATGTCTAAAATAAGTCTCGATCCCTGGAGGAGCCAAGATGGAAATTGCTCCAACATCGACATGAAACATTAAGGACAGCCACACCCATCTCTAAAAGGCAATCCTTTGTGCTAATCCCATAGGGCCCATTGCTTTTTGCTGGTTACAAAATAGCCATGACAATGGAGACCAAGCAACAATATGGTATGCAGATGTGTATGGTATAGACAGTGTTTTATATTCCTGGCGCATCATAAGCAACTGTTTACTGCCGTGAAATGGTGGTTCAACAGCCTACTCACAGAGGCTTGGTATGGGGCTTGTTCTGAATGCCCCAATGGCCAACCGAATCCCTTCACCGTGTGCCACATCCAACATCTTTACACAAGAGTGTCTCATAGACCCATACATCGTGTACTCATAATTGAGCTGAGATTGTAAAAATGCCCTGAAAAGCAGAGCAGACAAATTCTGTCTGCTCCCCATGTACTGTGGCTAAGACATTTTAAAATACTTAGAGCCTTAAGTGACCATTTTTTCGGGTCCTTAAGATGTGGAAACCATGTGGGTTTATAATCAAGTATAAGACCCAAGAAACCTCACAATGTCTTTAAAAGTAAGAACAGTGTCCCTCAGAGGGGCAGAGGGAAAACTTGATAGGGATCTGCCCTGTGTTTTAGCCAATGATGAGACGTGTGTGTCTAGGGTTTTAAAGTTTTGTGATGTGTCTGGACTCTGGCCTAAACTTTTAGGCTGGAGGTTTTAGTGTATTGCAGAGTGGCTGGCTCCTCCTTTTAACTCAGGTTAAAATGGAATGAGAATGGATAAAAAGAAAACACACAGGCTTCTCAGTTGAAAACTCAAAACCCTTGTACCGTGCCCATGCACACAAATGTTGAAGAGTTAGTTGTAACTGGGGAATTGTTGTTCCAAGACTTGAAGAAGAGCTATACACAGAGAAGTCATTCACAAACAAAGAACACTGGATAGAACTTTTCATTACTGATGTGATGCTATTAGTAGCTATGGCAAGGACAGTCACACTTAAGACACTACCCTGAGGGACACCATTCTCCTACTCAAAGCAATCAGCCAGGACATCACTGGGTTGGTATCAAAAATACCGCAGCGAGAGAAAGAACCAAATAAAAATGAAAAGATATCCACAAAAACCCCATTCGTGAAGCTGCTCAAGAGTATCATAGGCCTTCTTGATATAAAAAAACACACCTAAAAGGTGATGCCAGCACAGGAAAGCCTGTTGCATATCTGCCTCCAGGAGGGCCAGGTTATCAAAGGGGGAGCAATACCTCCTGAACACACACTGAAAGCGACTAAGGAGTTGCCTGGATTCTAGGATCCAGACAAGGCACCAGTTACCCATCCACTCCAGAGTCTTTCCAACACACCTAGTGAGGGCAACACTACGGTAACTACTTGGGCATGTACAGTTTTTCCCAGATTTTAAAATTAAAAGAGGAATTAAAATTGCTTCAAGCCACTGCTTAGGAAAGTGACCTGATGCCCAAATGACATTTTCTATATCTTTGTTTTGTCTTGTGTGATGCCACAGCATACCATAAAGGATTCTGTCATGACCAGGGGATGTATCACAAGCCACATACAATGCAGAATCCAGCTCCAACGTGGAAAACAGGCAGTTGCAATTTTCATGAGTGGTGGACCAGAAGTCCAAACTGCTCCTCTCAGCATCCACTCTAAGGTGCTGGAAACCTGTATCCTAACTGGCAGTTGCAGTAACTGTGGCAAAATAGCCCTCCGTAGTCTGGGCAATGTCTCGTGGAATAGTTTGGAGAGTGCCATTCCCCACTACAGCAGCCATGGGGCACCTCCCTCCTCTCCCATAAATTCTCCTGATGGTATCCCATACAACAGAGCTCTTTGTGGAACAATTAATGGTGTTCGGGAACTGTCGCCTCGACCTCTTCTCACTCTCTCGAAAAATCCGGCAACACTTTGCCCTCACCACCCAAAAGGCAGTAAGATTCTCTGCAGTCGGCTGACACTCGAACCAACGTGAACCGCACACCTAGTCCCGATTGCAGAATAGCATTCATCACTCCGCCAAGGGCAGGCTGCCTCTTCAGTTGTCCTGAGGAGTGCAGAACAGATGCTTCGGTGCCATGGTGGATCATTTTGGTAATGTTGTTGTTGTTGTTGCTGTTGTTGTTGTGGTCTTCAGTCCTGAGACTGGTTTGATCCAGCTCTTCATGCTAATCTATCCTGTGCAAGCTCCTTCATCTCCCAGTACCTACAGCAACCTACATCCTTCTGAATCTGCTTAGTGTATTCATCTCTTGGTCTCCTTCTATGATTTTTACCCTCCACGCTGCCCTCCAGTGCTAAATTTGTGATCCCTTGATGCCTCAGGACATGTCCTACCAACCGATCCCTTCTTCTAGTCAAGTTGTGCCACAAACTTCTCTTCTCCCCAATCCTA
Source organism: Schistocerca gregaria (assembly GCF_023897955.1). NCBI lineage: Eukaryota > Metazoa > Arthropoda > Insecta > Orthoptera > Acrididae > Schistocerca > Schistocerca gregaria. The sequence goes on along the minus strand of NC_064930.1, from coordinate 122,347,961 downwards.
TTCAATACATCCTCATTAGGTACGTGATCTACCCACCTAATCTTCAACATTCTTCTGTAGCACCACATTTCGAAAGCTTCTATTCTCTTCTTGTCCAAACTATTTATTGTCCATGTTTCACTTCCATACATGGCTACACTCCATACAAATACTTTCAGAAATGACATCCTGACACTTAAATCTATACTCGATGTTAACATATTTCTCTTCTTCAGAAACGCTTTCCTTGGCATTGCCAGTCTACATTTTATATCCTCTCTACTTCGACCATCATCAGTTATTTCGTTCCCCAAATACCAAAACTCCTTTACTACTTTAAGTGTCTCATTTCCTAATCCAATTCCCTCAGCATTACACGACTTAATTCAACTACATTCTATTATCCTCGTTTTGCTTTTGTTGATGTTCATCTTATACCCTCGTTTCATGACACTGTCCATTCCGTTGAATTGCTCTTCCAAGTCCTTTGCGGTCTCTGACTGAATTACAATGTTATCGGTGAATCTCAAAGTTTTTATTTCTTCTCCCTGGATTTGAATACGTACTCCAAATTTTTCTTTTGTTTCGTTTATTGCTTGCTGAATATACAGATTGAATAACATCGTGGATAGACTACAGCCCTGTCTCACTCCCTTCCCAACCACTGCTTCCCTTTCATGCCCCTCGACTCTTATAACTGCCATCTGGTTTCTGTACAAATTGTAAATAGCCTTTCGTTCTCTGTATTTTACCCCTGCCACCTTCAGAATTTGAAAGAGAGTATTCCAGTCAACATTGTCAAAAGCTTTTTCTAAGTCTACAAATGATAGAAACGTAGGTTTGCCTTTCCTTAATCTTTCTTCTAAGATAAGTCGTAAGGTCAGTATTTTGGTAATATGCTCCACATATGCCTCCACATTGACACAACAGTCAAACTAGGCTAGGTGACCCCAAAGTGTCCAGTCTCACCTAATGAGTACCCACTGCAGCGGTTTCCTTTCGGGCTCCCCTCCATTCGGCAGGTGAATCGAGATCGGGAAGTGATCACTTCTGTGCGTGTCATTGACCACTTCCCACTGAGCATCGTGAGCTAGAGCTGGAGAGCAAAGCAAGAGATTGATAGCAGAGAATGACCCAGTTGCAGTGCAGAAGTGTGTACTCTGTTCTGTATTTAGCAAATATGCACAGGATGGCACAAGAAGCTTCTCAATCGCGCTACCCCTGGGGCAAGTAGTTTCGAAGCCACAAAGCACACTGTGTACGTTAAAATCGACACAGAGGATGTAGAAGTGGGGGAGCTGAGTAAGGAGGTTGTCGAAAGCCTCTTCATCGAGTGCATCATATGGGACCAGGTGAAGGGAACTTACTGTCAATGGATGACATACGTGCAGTGATACGGTAACTGTTTGTAAATTTGTTGTAAGGGAGAGAGTTGAGGTGTGGTAGTCGGTACTGACTAAAATGCATATGCCTACTCTAGCTCTCTCTCAGGTCGCCCTTTTTGTGGAGTGCATAGCCTCGTAGCTCAGGGGTGTATGATGGATGGAATCAGGTCTCTTGGAGACACAGACACAGTGATCAACCCTAAGATAGTAGACAAATTTTCTTTACATGCGTCCTGAACCCCTGCAAGTTCCCCTGAAGTATGGGAGCCACGTATATAGAAGGTAGCACCTTCACCCTGTCTCTCCGCTGGGGTTGGGAGTCTGCAGTGGGTGAAGATTCAGTCGTTGGGCGAGATGATTGCCCCACATAAACCTCATACTCTATTAGCTATGGAAGAAGAGTCAGATGAAGAATCAGGTAGAATGACGTCGTATGGTCCAGCAGTTTACTACTGGATTTACCTACTGTTGCTGCTCGATATCAGCTTTCCTCTGTTTGGAGGCTGTTGCTGATGCTGAAGTAGGAGTGGTAATGACCATACTGGAGGTGCTTGGGCTTCTGCCCAGTTGACCACTGTACCTTTGTCTGCCATTCTAGGAGGCTGTAGGCTCTGAAACGCTTGCAGGTGTTAGTGCTCACACTCAAAACCTCCGTTTGAATACACACGTCAACTTTTGGAGTAGGCTTATGAAGGACTGACGCGAATGATGTAGCAAATGTGGGAAGCTGCATGGACTTGTAAATCTTTTTTGGCCTCTCATAGCAGATATGCTTTGTTGTTTTTATTTCCTGCACTTTACATCCCTCTAGAAAGATTCTGCAGTCTCTACTCCAAACAGGGCGGTTTCCAGAGCAGTTGATACATTTGGCACGAGACGAACAGCCAACTCCTTCACGAGAAGCCTTACTGCAGTTCTACCTTACACCCTAGGGTAATAACCGCAAAATACTGGCATTTAAGACAGTGCATTGGGTTCGGGGCATACAGCTTCACATTTAGATGAAGAAAGTCTGCCTATGGAAGTTTGCTGGTATTGAAGGTAAGAATGAAGGACTAGGATTTCTCCAGATCTCCATCCACCCTTTTCATAATGTTTTGGACATCAACAATTGCACTGAATTTAATGTGAGTTGTTTATAATAGTTTAACAATGAAACTTTATCTAAAAACCTGGCAGAAAATCCAAAGAGATTCTGGTCATGTGTAAAGTATGCTAGTGGCGCGACAGCAATGAAAATATTATCAATGACAGTGCTGCTAAAGTATAGTTACTAAACACAGCCTTTCAAAATCCCTTCACCAAAGAAGACAAAGTAAACATCCCACAACCTAGAAATGAATATCCTCGGAGTAGTGAAGCAACTTAAACCACAAGCAAGTCTTCTGGTTTGGACTATATACCAACTTAGTTCCTTTCAGAGTGTGCTGATGCAATAGCCCCACACTTACAAACCATCCACAGTCACTCACTTCATGAAATATCCAGACCCAAAGACTGGGAAGTTAGACAGGTCACACCAATATTCAAGAAAAGCAGTACGAGTGAGCCACTAAATTACAGGCCCACATCATTAACGTTGATATGCAGCAGGATTTTCTAACATGTAATGTGTTTGAACATTATGAATTATCTTGAAGAAAATATTCTATTGACATACAGTCAACATGGATTTAGGAAACATAGTTCTTGTGAAACACAACTTGCTCTTTACTTACGTGAACTGTTGGGCAGTATTGATAAAGAATTTCAAATTGATTTCATATTCCTAGATTTCCAGAGACTTTTGACACTGTAACACACAAGTGGCTTGAAGACAAATCGGTCCTTATGGAATACTGTCTTAGTTATGTGACTGGATTCACAATTTCCTGTCAGAGAGATCACAGTTTGTGGCAATTGACAGGAAGTCATCGAGTAAAACAGAAGTGATTTCTGGTGTTCCCCAAGCCTTCTGGTGTTCCTTATCCATATAAATGATTTAGGAGACAATCTGAGCAACCATCTTAGGTTGCTTGCAAATGACACTATCATTTATCATCTAGTAAAGTCATCAGAAAATCAAAACAAATTGCAAAATGATTATGAAAAATGTCTGTATGGTGCGAATATCAGCAACTGACCCTAAGTAATGAAAATTTGAGGTCATCCACTTGAGTGCAAAAAGGACTCTGTTAAGCTCCGGGTACTTGATAAATCAATCAAATCTAAGGGCTATAAAATCAACTAACTACCCAGGAATTACGATTATGAACAACTTAAATTGGAAAGAACACATACAAAACGTTGTAGGGAAAGTAAAGCAAAGACTGTGATTTATTGGCAGAACAGTTAGAATATGCAAATGATCTACTAAAAAAAAACTGCTTACACTACACTTGTCCGTTCTCTTTTGGAGCACTACTGCGCAGTGTCAGATCGTTAGCAGATAGGATTAACAGAGTACATTGAGACAAAGTTAAAAGAGGAGCATTTTATATTATCGAGAAACAGGGATAGAGTGTCATAGACGTGATACAGGATTTGGGGCGGACGCAATTAAAACAAAGGATATTCACATTGCAGTGGGATATTCTCAAATAATTTCAATCACCAACTTTCTCCTCCAAATGTGAAAATGTTTTGTTGATGCTACGTACGTAGGGAGAAATGATTGTGATAGTAAAATAAGGGAAAACAGAGTTCGCACGGAAAGATATGGGCGCTTGTTTTTCCACGCACTGTTCGAAAGTGGAATTACAGAGAATTGTTGTGAGTGTTATTTGATGAACCCTCTGCTAGGCACTTAAGTGTGGTTTGCAGAGTATCCACGTAGATGTAGAGTAGACATTGATGTAGGTCACACCCCTATACAAGAAGGGTAGTAGAAGTGATACATAAAATTACTGTCCAATATCCTTGACATTGATTCATTGCAGAATCTTAGACTATATTCTGAACTCAAACATAATGAGGTATCTTGAACAGAATGACCTCCTCAACACCAACCAGTACAGATTCCAAAAACATCGATCATGTGAAACCCAACTTGCACTTTTTTTTCGGGACATACAGAAAGCTTGGGATTAAGGCAGTCAGTAGATGAAGTATCTCTTGATTTCAAAAAGCATTTGACTCAGTAACATACTTACACTTATTGTCAAAAATATGATCATATAGGGTACCAAGTGAAATTTGTGACTGGATTGAGGGTTTTCTGGTAGAGAGGATGCAGTATGTTTGTTGGATGGAGTCATTGTCAGTTATAGAAGTAACTGGAGATGTGCCCCAGGGAAGTGTGTTGGGACCCTTGGGGTTCATGATGTATATTAATGACCTTGCAGACAATGTTAATATTAACATTAGATTTTTGCAGGTGGTGCAGTTAACTATAATGAACTACTATCTCAAAGAAGTTACCGATAATGAAATACTGTCTGAAAGAAGCTGCATAAATATTCAGTCAGATTTTGACAAGATTTCAAAGTAGTGCAATAACTCCACACTTCACAAACCAGAAAAAAATGTACTATCCCTTGACAGCAATATGAATGAGTCATAGTTGGAATCAGACAACTCATACAGATACCTGAGTGTAACACTTTGTAGGGATATGAAACGGAATGATCACAAAGGCTCAGTTGTTAGCGAAGCACGTGTTGACTTCGGTTTGTTGGTAGAACACTGAGGCAGTGCAATCAGTCTACAAAGTGGACTGCTTACAAATCACTGGTGCAGCCTAATCTAGAACATTACTCAAGTGTTTGGGAACCGTACCAAATAGGACTAACAGGGGATACTGAACATATACTCGAATAATCCGCGCATGTTTTTTCATGAATTTTATGACGAAAATCTGGGGTGTACGGATTATTCGAAACATTGTTGGTACTGCTCCGCCTCCAACAATACATCCCATTATACTACTGCATTGTTGCCGCCTCAGTCTGTGACGCATCAGTAACACGTTAGGAATGAAGTATTAATGTCTTCAGACTTGTTAATTATGTCTACAAGTTCTCGTTATCACTTGTACACTGCTAAAGAAAAAGTGAAAATTATTGAAGAAGCCGAGAATATTGGAAATCGTGCAGCAGGAAGAAAGTACAATGTGAGTGAGAGTTGTATTCACGACTGGCGAAAAATTAAACGCAGCCTCAAGAAACTAATAGTAATCGCCGGGCATTTCGCAGCCAAAAAGCGAAGCACCTGGACCTCGAGAAAAGGCTCTGCGATTATGTAGATGAGAAGTGACAATACAGATGTGCCAACTTAAAGCATTGTCTTTAGCCAAAGAAGGAGGCATTACCAGTTTCAAAGCTAGCTGGGGCTGGCTATCAAGATTTTGCAACCGAAATTGTTTAGGATTCCGGAGGAAAACTACTATTGCTCAGCGGCTTCCAGGCGATTACGAGGAAAAAATAGTGAATTTTCATCATTATGTGATAAATCTGTGCCATAAACAGTCCTATATATTATCGCAAATTGGTAATGCGGATCAAACACCAGTCTATTTTGAGATGCCGCTCGACAACACAGTGTACAGGAAAGGAGAAACCAGTATCATGATACAAACTGGCAGCAGGGAGAAACAAAGATGTATAGTGATGTTGTGTGTAACTGGCGACGGACAAAGGCTACCACCTTACGTGATATTTAAAAGGAAAACTACTCCGAAAATATCATTAGAAGGCATACCGGTATTAGTGAGAGTGAATCCGAAAGGGTAGATGGACAATGAACTGATAACTGACTGGGTGACACATGTTTGGCAATGTCATCCTGGTGCGTTACTGAATTTAAGCAACCTGTCAGTCCTGGACTGCTTGCGTGGACATACAACTAAGGAAGTGCGAGACAAATTACAAAAAGGGAAAACTGACTTGGTGATTATCCCTGGAAGCCTGACATCCATCCTACAAGCAGTAGATGTGCGTATAAATCGGCCATTCAAAGCTGCACTTAAACAGCAATATATGCATTAGATGGCTGATGAAAACCCTAAGTTCACACCTAGTGTAAAAATCAAACAGCCATATTTGTCCCAGATTTGTGAATGGGTGAAAAGTGCGCGGGACTCCATTCCGCAACCACTGGTGGAAAAATCCTTCAAAAAATGTGGAATCACAAATTCACTGGATGGAGCAGAGGACGGCGCTCTATGGGAAGATGGTGAAGACGACAATGATTCTCCCGCTAGTGGTGGTGGTGATGATGATGATGATGATGATGATGATGAAAGTGATGAATAAAGTGGTAAGAAAGGAAACGTACCGGTATTGACTAAAATATTTTATTTCACATACCATATTAACAAATTCTTAAACAAGATAATTCACATTTATTTTTCTGCTATTGTAGGTACGCTTAGAGTTCCAGCTGGTGGTGATAATGTTCCCCAGAAGCCCGCCCGTCTAATGGGCCAGCCTGCCAGCTGCACGCCGCTGAACCGGTTGCGTTTTAACAATGTATCAACCTGTACAGCAGCTCTGCTTCAAACCAGTTGTTATTATACATACTTTTGAACACATCATAACCTTTGAACATTTTTTTTTTGTAAATAAAACAAATTAAAGCAAAAAAAATATTTTTTTCCTCTTTGTCAAAATTGGGGTGCATGGATTATTTGAGGGTGCGGATCACTCAAGTATATACGGTACAGACAAGGGCAGTTCAAATGGTCACACATCTATTTGAGGCATGGGAAAGTGCCATAAACACGGTGCAGACACTCAACTGGCAGATTCTTGAAGATAGATGTAAACTAATCTGAGAATGTTTACTAGCAGAGTTTCAAGAAATGACCTTGAATGATGATTCTGCAAATATATTACAACCCCCTACGTATCACTCATACAGAGACTGTGGAGGCAAGATTAGAATAATTACAGCACACGCAAAGACATTCGAAGAATGATTCTTCCCACACTCCATACGTGAAAGGATTGGAATGAAACCTTAACAACTGGTACAATGGAACATACCCTCTGCCATGCACTGCATGGTGGTTTGCAGAGTACCAATGTAGATGTAGCCAGGTTGAGAAGTTCCACGGATCCTCAACCTCTCATACTGTATGTAGGCAGTCTGCTTCCGACTGAGCTGGCAGCACTTTGTGCAACATAACGACAATTATAGCGTGGCAGTGCACTTTTGGATGATCAGGACACAAACTGAAGGTATTGTCTGGAGTGAATCACTTAATGCCAAGTACCTGAAAACATCAATTTATCAGGGACAAAGCACCATACAGAAAAAGTATCTATCATAAATAAAAATTTATGAATCTTAAACTCCAAGAACATTTTGCTAAATTTTACGCAACATGACAGACAAAAATATACAGGTGTTTGTTCAATTAAAGTTTTAAAAACTTTTCCAAGTCTTGTATTTCCAATTCAGAGAGAATCATTAATCTACAGTGTAGTGTATGACAGTGTACCATATAGCAGATAAAATTAATGTTAAATTACACGTCTATTCTTCCACATCAGTAAAATAATTATAAAAAGTTGTGGTCGGTTGAACACACTGATATCAGACATCAGATTTGGCCTGTAACATAATGATACTGTGGCATGTGACAGACTTTTGTGCAAGAAAATAGAAAGAATAAAACACAGAAAATAATTCCAGAATGAGATTTCCACTCTGCAACGGAGTGTGCGCTGATATGAAACTTCCTGTCAGATTAAAACTGTGTGCCCGAACGAGACTCGAACTCGGGACCTTTGCCTTTCACGGGCAAGTGCTCTACCATCTTTTTTTTGTGATCTCATTTTGTTCGTTTTAGTTTGTTGCAATTGTTTGTGGCGGACGTCCCCTGACGCCCATTGAAGTTCATTATTGATCCATTCACTCAGTTTTTTTATTACAGAGTACAGCTAGCCCCCTGACCGAACATGCTGAGTTATCGTGCCGGCAGATCGCTACGATAACTGAAATATTGTTTCTTTTGGAAATTTCATTCTGGAAACATCCCCCAGGCTGTGGCTAAGCCATGTCTCTGCAATATCCTTTCTTTCAGGAGTGCTAGTTCTGCAAGGTTCACAGGAGACCTTCTGTAAAGTTTGGAAGGTAGGAGACGAGATACTGGCAGAAGTAAAGCTGTGAGGACAGGGCATGAGTCGTGCTTCGGTAGCTCAGATGGTAGAGCACTTGCCCGCGAAAGGCAGAGGTCCCGAGTTCGAGTCTCTGTCGGACACACATTTTCAATCGGCCAGGAAGTTTCATATCAGCGCACACTCCGCTGCAGAGTGGAAATTTCATTCTGAAAACATCCCCCACGGTGTGGCTAAGCCATGTCTCCACAGTATCCTTTCTTTAAGGAGTGCTAGTTCTGCGAGGTTCACAGGAGAGCTTCTGTTAAGTTTGGAAGGTAGGGGACGAGGTACTGGCAGAAGTAAATCTGTGAGGAGGGGGCGTGAGTCGTGTTTCGGTAGCTCAGATGGTAGAGCACTTGCCCACGAAAGGCAAAGGTCCCGAGTTTGAGTCTTGGTCGGGCACACAGTTTTAATCTTCCATGAAATTTCACGGAAAATAATTATTTTTTTAGAATGTGGGTCACAGAGAACATTACAAATGTGAATAGGAAATCTTAGCTGAGGTAAGATACTGACATGCAGTGTAGCCTCATATCAAGGTTAGACTGAATGGTGAAAGTTTAGTTCCAAGCTGGTATAGCCAGTGAATAAATTCATTAAAATGTTGGACAAATACAGTTGTTATAATCCTTATCGGCCAATATATTTAATCACAACATTCTTGAATAAGTGATTTATCTCTACCATTTTGATAACATCACGGCACACAGCAGGAAATCAGTTAGCAGTAGATTAAATATTCCTGAAAGTTGCTTCAAATGGTTCAAATGGCTCTGAGCACTATGCGACTTAACTTCTGAGGTCATCAGCCGCCTATAACTTAGAACTAATTAAACCTAACTAACCTAAGGACATCACACACATCCATGTCCGAGGCAGGATTCAAACCTGCGACCGGAGCGGTCGCTCGGCTCCAGACTGTAGCGCCTAGAACTGCACGGCCACTCCGGCCGGCTAAAGTTGCTTCAGCTACAGATATGCAATACTTCATCATACTTTTAAAGCTGATTAACATATGGCCATGTGCTTAAAGCCATCCACTCATAACACATATTCACGAACATCAGTATTGTACTGGCAAAAAACTGTAACACAGTGTGAAAGTATTCCCCTTTGCCTGCAATTGTGAAGAATGTCTTAACATATACTGGAAAGCAATACTGAATTACAGTATTTTATTTGACTTTCTTATGAGTCAACACTGAAGGAATACATTGCAGAAAGAAACAAAACATATCTTGTTGCATGCGATTTACTTACAATTTTTCATATGGAAAAGTGCAAAGACAAACTGAGAGTAAAGCTGATGTGGCATGCAGGAGTTAAAATTAAGATTCATAATACAAATTTGCGGTGTCGTGAAGTAGCGGCGAAAGAAATATTGACCACTGCAGAGATACTGTGCAGCAAAGAGGTACCACGAGGCAGTAATGATATGCTAGGAAGAAGCCGTGCCTCCTGTATTTCCGATGTGCCACCACTGTACCTTTGCCCTGAAATAGTGTCACCAGAGATCAGGAGGGCAGTTCTGTTCGAGCTCTGATTCCGCTCACTTTCAGGATGTTCCTGTCGGAGTAAAGTCACTGTGCTGCCTGCTCGCCATGACACCACCCGTGTCAACCGTCACACACCAAAGAGACTTCTGTCTCCTGTGAACTCTACCTACGCACCAATACTATCAGAATCGTGTCAACAAGTGTCTACAAAACTGTATTTTCTAGTGACCAGTGAAGCCACAGTACAGCCATTCTGAACTTGTATCAATTCACCACACTCAGTAATTGTAGCTCATTTTGTGTGTTGTAGCGGGACTTTGAATTTTGCCACGCTACACTCGTTCCCTCAGATAAAAATTATACCGTCGCAGCGGTATGAGCGCTCGACGGCAGAGAAAGTACTAAAATTGTAACTCTTTATTTGTTTTTCTATCCGTTTCAATTGTCTCTCGAGAGCAGAAGCTTAAGGCACACGTGATCTGATGAAGACGTAAAAAACTTATTAGCTAGTCTTGATCTGATTATAATGTGTGGACATATTGTGGAACCAGAATGAGATTTTCACTTTGCAGCGGAGTGTGCGCTGATATGAAACTTTCTGGCAGATTAAAACTGTGTGCCCGACCGAGACTCGAACTCAAGACCTTTGCCTTTCGCGGGCAAGTGCTCTACCATCTGAGCTACCGAAGCACAACACACGCCCAGTACTCACAGCTTTAGTTCTCCCAGTATCTCGTCTCCTACCTTCCAAACTTTACAGAAGCAGTTCTGCAAGGTTCACAGAAGAGCTTCTGTAAAGTTTGGAAGGCAGGAGACAAGATACTGGCAGAAGTAAAGCTGGGAGTACCAGGCGTGAGTCGTGCTTCGGTAGCTCAAATGGTAGAGCACTTGCCCGCAAAATGCAAAGGTCCCGAGTTCGAGTCTTAGTCAGGCACACAGTTTTAATCTGCCAGGAAGTTTCATTTTGTGGAAGTTATGAAATTCGGAGGATGGAAGTAGCAAAGTAAATTAAATTGCATTCAGTATCAAGATGATTTTTATTTGTATAAATTAGTGATTCCTGGACAACTGCAAGATTTCGGAGCAGACTTTTCATGCAGAAATGAAGGAGACATTTTGAAGACCTGGACGCCGCACGAAAGAACACATTTAACCTGGTAATGGATGAATTCTTATCTACGCCATTTTCCCCATCAGTTACATTTTTTTAATCTCTGTCTTTTTTTCAATAATTTTTGTTGTGGAAATTGGTTTAACTTTTGCTCAAAAACGCCACAAGGACCACCCCAACAATAGCTTTTCTGTAACACAAAGTCCAATAGCTTTTCAATAATACGAAGTACGATTTGCTTTTCATTCTTTCCCTTTTTCACGGTCATTTATAATTATAAAACCCCTTTTTTATTCTCCATTTCTTACCACATTTTCAACCTTTTCTTTTCTTTTTTTCTTTTTTATTAAACACTACAGTGTTCTGAACTGCATGTCCACATGTGCAGTTTCATAGCTACAGCTGAGCCTGGAGAACAAAGATAAGCTTTGTTGTAATTAATAAAGTATTACTTATTCAGAGTGTTGTAATTAACTGTATTATTACTAAGCACACGAGTGTCCGATAAGTCAGACACAGCCAAATTTATGACAGACAGCAGGTAGCAGAAGAATGGGCAAATATAGTTCAATTGCTTAAAAAATTCCAAACTCAACTTACCTTATGTACAAATGGTTCAAATGGCTCTGAGCACAATGGGATTTAACATCTGAGGTCGTCAGTCCCGTAGAACGTAGAACTAGTCCGATCCTGCAACCGTAGCGGTAGTGCAGTTCCAGACTGAAGAACCTAGAACCGCTCGGCCACAACGGCCGGCCCTTATGTACACCATTAGCTTCTGTGATGGTGATACTGGATACGTAATAATATTGCGTTTCTTTAAATATTTCTTGTTTCTAATGAATGCAATTGGTAAAAAAAGTTTACTCAGATATTCTAAAATATCAGAAGGAGCATGATTTCTACTCTCCCAGCTCCATGTTTGTGGCACCCTCCCTCTCAGCCACGATGTTTTAACATCTTGCTGAACCCTGTCCTGCATTCTTCTCCCTCGCATCAAGGTCCAATCTGCACTGTTGCCCAGCAATATTTGTACTCTATAGCAATAAATTTCCAGGTCACAAGTGTTTACAAGAAAAGGATGACCCAGGATGAAATAATGACAATATTATGAAAAGGGCACATTGCTATTTGCCATATAGAGCAGATGTTGAGTCACAGACAGGCACAACAAAGACACTGCAATCTTCGTTGATCCATTATGGACGGTGTGACAATGGCTGGCATGTATTTCTTGATGCAGTAATTTACCAACAGCCATATGTACTGTAGAAATTTATTTTATGAGCTTCTTATGTGCTACCAGTTTCGGCATTACATTGATGCCACCTTCAGACCCCACACGTCATAGTCGTAAAATCGCTACACACGGAAGGAGCCATATAACTGGATCCGTGAATGAAATCGTTATGCAACAGCTCTTTGAGTCTGTATCGCCTGCCCACCGAGAGCTGTGACATAACAATTTGATTCACGGATCCACCTATATGGCTCCTTCCATGTATGGCGATTTTTGACCATGATGTGTGGGGCCCAAAGATGTCATCAATGTAATGCCAAAACTGGTAGCACATAAAAAGTTAATAAAATAAATTTCTACAATAAATACAGCTGTTGGTAAACTATTGCATCAAGTAACACGCTGCAGTGCCTAGCCTCAGTGGCGACAGACATTGGTCACGTGTGTGGGAGTTCTGCTTGTGTGAATGTGTGCGTAATTTCTACATTAGAAAATGGTCTTTTAGGCAAAATCTCACGGGTATAACAGACATTTTGGTGTGTCTGTTCATGACAGAATCTCCTCTATATGGTATCGATCTATCCTATTCATAATAATGTGGTGACAAAGGTCGACGTGACCGTAGTCACACTGTGGGAATTAATAATGGAATGGAATGGAATGGTAGTTGGAGCTAGACACCTGGGACATTTCATTTCGAAAATCATTAGGAAATTCAGTGCTCCGATATGTACAGTCTCAATAGCGTGTCGAGAACACCAAATTTCAAGTATTAACTCTCACCACAGACAACGCAATGGCCGACGGCTTTCACTTAACGACTGAGAGCAGCAGTTTTTGCATAGAGTAGTCGCTGCCAACAAACAAGCAACATTGCGTGGAATAAATACAGAAATCAATGTCTGACATATGAGGAACAAATCTATTAGGAGAGTGGAGCAAAATTTTGGCATTAATGGGCTACGACAGCAGACAACCTATGTGCGGGGCTTTCAGCACAACATCGCCTGCAGTGCCTCTCCTGGGCTCCTGACAGTATCAGATGGATCCCAGATGACTGGAAAATCGTGAACTGGTCAAGTGAGTCCCAATGTCAGTCGGTAAGAGCTGATGATAAGGTTAAAATGTGGTGCAGACTCCACGAAGCCACGGGCCCAAATTGTCAACACGGCGCTGTGCAAGAGTGGCATCTCTATAATGTTGTGGGCTGTATTTACACGGAATGGATTAGGTCCTCTGGTCCAACTAACTGATAATTGATTGGAAAAGTTGTATTCATCTGTTTGGATACCATTTGCAGCCATTCATGGGCTTCATGTTCCCAAACTATGATACCGTGTCACAGGGCCACAACCGTTTGTGACTGGTTTGAAGAACATTCTGGACAATTGAAGTGAAAGGTTTGGCCATCCAGATCAACCGACAAGAATCCCACTGAATATTTGTGGGCCATAACTGAAACTACTGTTTACGCACAACAACCTGCACTGGCAAAACTTTTGCAATTATGGACAGCTGTAGAGACAGCACGGGTCAATGTTTCTGCAAGGAACTTCTAACGACTTGTCACGTCCGTGCCGCATCAAGTTGCTGCAGTACGGCAGGTGAAAGGAGGTCTGACATAACATTATGGGGTATCCCCTGTCTTTTGTCACCTCAGGGCCTTATTTGTTGAAGGAAGTGTACAAATCACCAGTACCTATTTAGTGTGTCTGTAGCACATAAAGGAGAAATGGCTACGGTCAAATATTGAGAAAGCGTGTTTTCCGAGATGCAGTGGCCATATTCGTAATTCAAAACAAGCAGTTTTGAATGTACTTTCATTTACTGCAGTGAAAAGTAACAGTTATATGCTGTATCCAGTTCTTGTTACACAAACTGTATGAAGCAAAATGAAGCTGGATAAACAGTTCATGCAATCCATTTTAGTTGCTATAGCTCCAAAATAAGATTTGACAAGCTGTTTTTCTATAGTATCTTGAATACGGTAAGTTGGGATTACTTTGGCCCTTTACTGGCAACTGTGGCCCACTCGCTGAAAAAAGTTTAAAATTATTTACATCGTTAGTGGGGAAAAAACATTGTAGTATGCATTCACAATTTGTGAAGAATTATCTAGAAGACTGTGAACTCGATGCATTACTACTGTGTTGGCAGCACTGGACTCAGTGTTGATCATAAAAAATATTTTAGCAACTAAATAACTTCTGCCTGGACGATTCACATGAGTTAAGCTAAAAATATGGTGAGTATAATGTTGTATTCTGTCACTACTAGGTAATAAGGTGAGAACCTGACGTTTGTGTGAAACACAATTGAGACAATATATTCAACACTTCAGCAAAACTGTGCACATTTTTGCAAAATATAGGGGTTACTTTAGCCTGAGCCAACATAACCCCAAAATGAAGACGAAATGGTGCCAGAATATGATGGTTACTCTGAAAGTTTATCTGAGGATCAAGATGAGGCCCAGCACCAAAAAATGTTTAAAGATAAATTAGCACTTGGGAAATATGTTACAGTTTTATACGACAAAGAAGAATATTCCACAACTGGTACTGGGGTGAGTGACGAGGCTCCTAAAGTGAACTGTATGTGAGAGACAAACTGCTACTGCAAATGGCCAGAACAAAAAGGTAAACTATTTTATTCTTGGGAGGATTTAATAAGAATTATACACCTACCAAAATGTGGCTATTTTCAAGTACGAAAGCTTTAGTAATTTTTGTTGTAAGGGCTATATCATACTCTACAGTGTCCTTAAGATATGTTCTTTATGCAAATATTTACCATAGTGTAACATGTATCTTGGTGAAACATACTACACTTGTATATTTACTATATCACTAACTGAATAAAGTTCAATATTCCCTGTTCTTGCCTTCAAAATTTAGATTTTTTATTTGTTCTTCATACTCCTGGATGTCTATTCTTGAGATATTTATTGAGTTTACTTTATCCCAAGATTCCATTACCACTTTTTGTGAAGACATGACTGAGTGGGTCAATTAGCCCTGAGTGCAGGTGGCATTAAGCCACTTTTTTTAAACGGTATCACAGAAACATATCTGACTTATTTTGTGTAATATATTTTTCACTGGTGTTACAAGTATGTGACAGTACAAAAATGTATTTGAAATTTTCTCTCTGCCCCTATCCTTTGGCCGGCCACGGTGGCCGAGTGGTTCTAGGCGCTTCAGTCCGGAACCGCGCACCTGCTACGGTTGCAGGTTCGAATCCTGCCTCGGGCATGGATGTGTGTGATGTCCTTAGGTTAGTTAGGTTTAATTAGTTCTAAGTTCTAGGGGACTGATGACCTCAGACGTTAAGTACCATACTGCTCAGAGCCATTTGAACCAACCCTATCCTTTGTTTTCTTGCCACAAATAAAAAGACAGGTAAAAGTTGTACCAAATTAACCACAATTTATGGTGCTGATACCAACTGACTATGGCTTGAACAATGAGTGAAAAAAGGAAAGAAGAAAGGAGGGAAAGCTTGGGAGAAGTTAGAGACGAAGCAGAAAAAGTCACTTTAGAAGACTGTGAGAGAAAGAAGACCGATGTAAATGGTATTAATGGCAGATACAAAGGAGAGAGAGTGGTGGGGGAAGGATGCCATACTTCTCTCTATGTGTGAATTCAACTTAATCATGTCTGGATTCAAAACACTATTGCATGTAACAGGCAGTGCATATTTTTCTTATCCTTTCTTTACTCCTTACAAAGTGTTTTGATCAGTGATATTCTGGTAGATATTTGGAATTGTTAGGCTATCATATTTCTTCACTTCTGTAGAGGCTTCCAAGCTGATGTAGGTAGTTACACTTCAAGGGTAGCACATGATAGACATGGAGTTGCCAACACTACCAGTGGCGATCAAAATACAACCAAGGTCACCAACTCCAGTGCTTCCTTTGCTGTCTGTTCAACAAGATCATAGACTAGGTTTTTTCCACCTTATTTTCACACTTCTTCATTTATACAAAACTTCCATTGTAATGTATAATTCTTCCTTTTGGAACCATATTAAAATTTAAGAATTTACTGGCCTCAAAAACCTGCCATTCCGGGCAATGGCGCACCTCAAGTGCCCCCAGCCCCCAAAAGATGACCCTGCTTGTGATTCATAAAAAAGTTTGATGTACCGTATTTATTCAAATCTAAGCCGCACTCAAATCTAAGCTGCACCTAAAAAATGAGACTCGAAATCATTATCATCATCATTTAAGACTGATTATGCCTTTCAGCGTTCAGTCTGGAGCATAGCCCCCTTATAAAATTCCTCCATGATCCCCCATTCAGTGCTAACATTGGTGCCTCTTCTGATGTTAAACCTATTACTTCAAAATCATTCTTAACTGAATCCAGGTACCTTCTCCTTGGTCTGCCCCGACTCCTCCTACCCTCTGCTGCTGAACCCACGAGTCTCTTGGGTAACCTTGCTTCTCCCATGCATGTAACATGACCCCACCATCTAAGCCTGTTCATCCTGACTGCTACATCTATAGAGTTCATTCCCAGTTTTTCTTTGATTTCCTCATTGTGGATACCCTCCTGCCATTGTTCCCATCTACTAATACCTGCAACCATCCTAGCTACTTTCATATCCGTAACCTAAACCTTGTTGATAATGTAACCTGAATCCACCCAGCTTTCGCTCCCAGACAACAAAGTTGGTCGAAAGATTGAATGGTGCACAGATAACTTAGTCTTGGTACTGGCTTCCTTTTTGCAGAAGAGAGTAGATCATAGCTGAGAGCTCACTGCATTAGCTTTGCAACACCTCGCTTCCAGTTCTTTCACTACGTTGCCATCCTGTGACAATATGCATTATAAGTACTTGAAAATGTGCACCTGTTCTAACTTTGTTCCTCCTATTTGGCACTCAATCAGCTTATATTTCTTTCCCACTGACATTACTTTCGTTTTGGAGATGCTAATCTTCATACTATAGTCCTTACATTTCTGATCTAGCTCTGAAATATTACTTGGGGAGGCTCGAAATAAAGGGAAAACAATTTCCCGAATCTAAGCCGCACCTGAGATTTGAGACTCGAAATTCAAGGAGAGGGAAGAGTTTTAGGCAGCACCTCCAAATCGAAACAAAGTTGGTCCATTGTAATATGAGACACAATTTAGGTCGAATGAATGACGATACGGCTACGGTAGTTTGGTTCGAGTCGTGAGCTTAGCAGTTAAGCTTTACCAGGTAGCCATTGCTATGTGTCAGGCGCTCCGTCCGTATTTATACGGGTACCCTTCCTTTTTCACGTGCTTCGTCTGGTTTGAATTGATTGCTTATTTTTCTTTGATCTGATAAGTGCCGTTCTCTTTGTTATAGGTGTTTACGTCACTCTAAGCTGAAAATGCATTACTGTATTGTGTCATGCATTGTTTGTCGCATTCTGATAGTGGGTGTTTACGGCCTGTCGCCGCTCGCGGCATGGCTTGCTTTTGTGCACGCTATCGCCGCTTACAATTTAAAAATAAATAAAAAAAGAGAGGAATCGTCTCATTAGCGAAACAACGGCAAGAGACTGCTATTTGTTGTTACTTACACTGCTGCTTTCTTTGATAATGATGAACAAGAACCAAATAATAGTCTGCGTATGATAGAACATGTTCTGAACGAGAGTTAGGCGAAAATTTTTCTCCGTTTGAAAATCTTTGCGGTCGCTTCTTTAGTACATCAAATTCTGCACAGAAATTTGAGTCACATTAGATTTAAAACTCTTGTCAGTTGCCGTCCTTCATTTCTGACTGTCTCACTATTAGGCCTAAGAATAATACAAATATAAACATGACACGATTCGTATATTTTTCCGCGTTTGCTGTAGTCTCACTCTACTTTCGTAGTTTATCAGGCAGACAGGATTTAAATGAGATAGCATCAAACACGAAAGAATACATGGCAAAATGTTTATATTCGTATCATTCTTATGGTGAAGAGAATACTGCATGCCATTCACAATTCATAAAAGTTCCTATTAGCAACCATCTCTTCTCACAGGTAGGAAAAAATTCAGAACGTAAAGTTGCCCATATTGACAAACATGCCAGTCTGATTTTCGTAGTACATTGAACTGCTGCTACATTGGCAGATGAACAATACGGAATTTGTATTTACTTCTTTGGATAATGTATGACAATGCAGTGGTCGAAACTCGGGGCGGAGAAAAAAAAACTCGTCTTCCACTTTTTTTTAAAAATTTATTTACTGACGCAGAGGTTTTGGCGCCAGTACTTATCTTTGTACCTACAAAGCATGCCTGTATAGCGCTACGTATATTCGACGGCACAAGTTTTGTAGTAGTAGTAGTTTAATTCATCCGTAGATCTCTTTTTACAAGGATATAGGACATGTCAAAGTATTTACAAGCTTAGATCAATTTACAATAAGCTAATTCGTATACACATATATTTACAGACTTCTAGTTAGAGACAATCATTAGATTTTACTCCTGGTATACAATAATTTATTTACAAATAACTCATTAAATAATGTAATGCCACACTATTCACTCATATTTCACTATCAGTCACTGCACACACTATACACACATTGTTTCATAACACTTCACTCACTACACACACACACACACACACACACACACACACACAGGTGATCCTTGGGCCATTTTCTGTACTGCAAGTTCCATTTGCTATCCTGAAAAACTGAGTCAGCATCCCTTCATAATGAGTGAGATGTTGAGCTCAGAAAGAGGAAGAGGTGTTAGTATTGTGCTATGCATAGCTTGAGGGGAGAGTGTCTCTAGAAAGGAAAAAAGAAGAAAAATAATAAAGTGAAGGTGTTATGTGGAATATTGGATGTTTTATAATCATCATTATTATTATTATTTGTTTGTATAACATTTTTTTATCAAACCCCTACTCTGCTTTATCTAAGTAATCCTTCAATGTATAAAATGTATTGCATAACAGGTACTTTTTAGCTGCCTTCTTAAATAAGTGTATTTTTGAAATTTCTTTAATCTCTTTTGGTAATTTATTGTACAGTTTTATTCCTTGGTAGAAAATGCTGTTTTGAGTTTTATGTTTATTTTTTCTTGGTAAATGTAAGTTGAGTCTATCTCTTGTTGCATGGTCATGGACAGAGCTGTTTGTGCAGTAATTGCCAATGTTACTTTTGATGTGTACAACTGACTGGTAAATGTGTTCACATGGAGCAGTTAAAATTCCCAGTGTTTTGAACAGATCTTTACAATGAGCTCGACTACTATTTCTGGTTATTATTCTTATGGCTCTTTTCTGGAGTTTGAAAATTGTGTTCATATTTTGTGGATTTGTTCCCCAAAAAAGAATGCCATAGCTAAGAATTGAGTGTACATATGAATAATATGTAACTAAAAGACACTGCATGTTACACACAGATGATAGAATTCTAAGGGCATAACATGCTGATGACATTCTGTTTGCAAGTACCTTTGTGTGTTCGCACCACTTCAGCTGAGAGTCAATATTCATTCCTAGAAATTTTGCATTTGTTACACAGTCTATAGAGGTGCCATCTACATTTAATTTAACATTGTCATTTTTCCTCTTCAAACTGAAGTTCATGGCATTAGTTTTCTTTATGTTTAATGTCAATTTGTTGCTTATTGACCAATCGTAAACTTCCTTGAGAGTTTCATTTGCTTTCTCGGTAAGGAGTTCTCTTGTTCTCTCAGTGACTATAATATTGCTGTCATCAGCGAAGAGAATTTTCTCACCATGAGTAACACTACTGGGAAAGTCATTGATGTATATCAGGAATAGTATTGGTCCTAATATGCTACCTTGTGGAGCCCCTATATTAATATGTTTTGGTTCTGATAAGTATTTTACTAAATGTTTAGATCTATTTGAAGTATGTGTTATCTCTACTCTTTGTACCCTATCTGTTAGGTATGATCGAAACCAGTCATTAGCTACCCCTCTTATTCCTAATGCTTCTAATTTATTTAATAGAATCTTGTGGTCGACTGTATCAAAAGCCTTAGAAAGATCCAAAAATATGCCTGTGACACACTCATCTTTATCAAGAGCATTAAGTACAACTTTTGTGAATTCTACTATGGCTGACTCCGTATTTTTGCCACTTCGAAAACCAAACTGTGATTTGCTTAAAAGATTGTATTTATTCAGATAATTCATTAATCTGTCTTTCATAATTGCTTCTATTATTTTTGAGAATGCTGACAGCAGGGAAATGGGCCGGTAATTTTCTATGTCTTCTGCATTATCTTTCTTAAGCAAAGGTACAACTCTTGCCTGTTTTAGCTGCTCTGGAAATGTCCCTGATGTGAAGGATTCATTTATTATATTTGTTAATGGGCCTTGTATAATCCCTATGCATTGTGGCGGCACCTACCGACATTTTTCAGAACTTCCGCTTGCTTTGCACTCGATTCTAAGCCGCAGGCGGGTTTTTGGATTACAAAAACCGGAAAAAAGTGCGGCTTAGATTCGAGTGAATACGGTACCTCTTTAAAGTGTGCTTCTTATTGGTATACCTCTTAGTACCAGGTAGACTATGTGATCAAAATGATCCGGGCATCGCCAAAAACATACTTTTCCATATTAGGTGCATTGTGCTGCCACCTACTGCCAGGTACTCCATGTCAGCGGCCTCAGTAGTCTTCATGGCAGAATGGGGCGCTCCGTGGAACTCACGGACTTCGAACGTGGTCACGTGATTAGGTGTTGTGGGGCGGTGGGTGGAATTTATTTGTTGAATAATAAATGTGGAATGTCATGTAGAACAGATGCATTTCCCGGCCGTTTAGCGACATATGTTGTGCGGCGGGTGGAATTATTTGTATATTAAATGTTCCTATGATTTATTTAATGCTGTTTGCCATTCTCAACACTGGCTCTCTAACTACAACATTGGCAACCAGAAAGTGATTAGCAAAACGTGAAGCCTGTAATTAGAATTCCTAGTGCCCACTTCAACTGAGAAATACACTTATAGCTACAGCTTATAGCTCTGAGGAATTAGGAGATTGTCTGGGATTCATAAATCAAAACCGATTCACTCTAAAAGGTTCACTATATTCCTGAAAGTCACGGACCAAAAAGAATCCACACAATCCAACTACCAGAGCAGTTCAGAGTCTAATGCGCTGATGCAACTATAACTGTTCAAATTAAATGTTTAAGTGAATGCTCGCCATAGTTTGATGATAGTGTTCACCAAACGCCACGATAAATAATGGTAGAATGTCTGTCCCGCGGCGGCACATGAAAATACGACATACGCAAACTGAAGATAGATCATTAAAGTCATCCCAGAATTAGCACTTCACTCGAAAGCGATTTCATGGTTACGCGTATCCCGAGTGACTTATTACGGCATCCGAGGCTGCTTATAGCAACGATACCGACGCGACGCGACTCCCGGCACAGGTGCTGCGCTGATCAGCGTCTGGAGAGAACTGGGGCCTTTCTTCTCGTCGTCGTCGTGCGTGACATCTCGTGGATTCACTGCACGTTTTGGGCAGGTTAAGCAGGGCCTGCTGTTCCTGCGTCAGAGATCGCAATTTGTCGTTGTGGTCCTCACGTTTTGTTCGTCTTCACGTCTTCACGCTTCGTAATTTTTCTTCTCTTGCTGCTTGGATTACTCCAGCAGCAGGTCTGGCCATCTGGTCGCTGGGCGCCAGTGGGGTTGGTTTCCCAGCCCCCTGACCAGCGGGTTTTCGGAGGTCCTCGTCAACTCATAAAATGGTGTAGCGAGCGCGCGGAAGCGGCGCTCCAACATCTGGACTCCAGCGGCGTCGTGCAGCCTGCGTGTGCCGTAGTCC
This sequence comes from Schistocerca gregaria, assembly GCF_023897955.1. Taxonomy (NCBI): domain Eukaryota; kingdom Metazoa; phylum Arthropoda; class Insecta; order Orthoptera; family Acrididae; genus Schistocerca; species Schistocerca gregaria. The sequence goes on along the minus strand of NC_064930.1, from coordinate 122,325,860 downwards.
CTCGGCAGGTGTAGAGCCAGCCGAAGGGCTTTATTCTGCACACGCTGCAGCGTCTGGATGTGCGTTTCTGCCGCGTTTCCCCACACCACGGCCGCGTACTCCAGCACTGGCCTGATGAGTGCTAGGTACAGCGAGAGGCCGCAGTGGGGGGGCAGTGTCGTCGTTGGGTTGAGGAGCGGGTACAGCAGGCGCAACCTGCCGAGCGCTCGGCCCCTCAGCTCCCGGATGTGTGGACCCCACGTCAGGCGTCGATCGAGGGTGACGCCGAGGTATTTTCCTGTGCGCGACCACGGGATGGGGCCTCCCATGATCCGCACTTGCAGCAGCGCGTCGGGAATGCGGCGGCGCGTGAATATCACCGCCTGGCTTTTCCCGGCGTTGAACTTGAGCCGCCATTTGGTGGCCCAGGCTCCAATCTCGTTGCAGGAGAGCTGCAGCCGGCGGCGCATTAGCTGCGCGTCCTTGCTGCGAGTGTAGATGGCGGTGTCGTCCGCGTAGAGCGCCAGGTGCACCCTCGGCGTCGACTTTGGCACGTCGGCGGTGTACAGAGAGTACAGCAGTGGGCCAAGCACGGACCCCTGCGGTACTCCTGCTCGGATGTGGCGCGCCGTTGACACGCCACCGTCAGCGCGCACATGGAAGGTGCGCCCGCGCAGGTACGACTGGAGAAGGCGGACGTGCGACACAGGAACCCCCTGTACCAGCAGCTTGTACAGGAGGCCGTCGTGCCACACGCTATCGAAGGCCCTAGAAACATCGAGGAAAACCGCCCCGAGGTACTCGCGATGTTCCAGGGCCCCCATTGCCTGCTCCACCAGTCGTAGTAGCTGATGCTGCGTAGCATGACCGCGGCGGAATCCGAACTGCTCGTCAGGAAGCAGGCCTTCTTCACTGACGTGGCGCTGCAGTCGGATCGAGTAAATCCTCTCGAAGGTTTTCGAGAGGGAAGGCAGGAGGCTTATTGGGCGATAGCTTTGCGCCAGCCTAGGATCTTTGCCAGCCTTCGGGATGGCGACCACCTCTGCGTGTTTCCACGCAGCAGGGTAGACGCCAGTGCGAAGGATGGCGTTGAATATCGCTGTGACGACACGCACTGCTTCCGGCGGCAGCTTCTTCAGCAGTGCGTTACCCATCTTGTCACATCCCCCTGCCTTCCTGGGCTGCAGGAAGTTGAGGTGATGTTGGACCTCTTCTTCTGTTGTCTCTGTGAGGATGTCGTCCTCTTCCTGCTGGGTCAGGTACAGTGGGAGGCGCTCGTCCACCTCGCGGATCATGTCGTCATCGACGACGTCGTCCACCGGTGTAAAGTTTTCCGCGAAGGCGTCCGCAAGGACGCTCGCCTTGGCATCTGGTTCCGCGACGACGTCTCTGCCAACTTGCAGCGGCGGGATGTGTTGGCCCTTCCTCAGGAAGCTCTTAGTTACGGCCCAGGCGCTTCCGTCATCGATTCTGAGCGTGGCTATTTTGCCAGCCCAGTCCCGATTTCGGTGGTGGCTGACGGCCGCCGATATCTCGCGGCGCAGGCGATTTAGCAGGCGTTTGGTGGCGGGGCTTCTCGTGATCTGCCACTCACGGAAGACCCGGTTCTTCTCACGGATGGACATCAAGATATCCGGCGGAAGCTGCTTGGATTTATCCATCGGCTTCCTTGGTCGCTGTGGCGCCGCCGCATCTGCCGCCGCGAGTGTGTAGTGGGTGAACGCAGCTAGCGCGGCGTCCACCCCCTCCACGTCCGGATCGGGTGTGGCGGTGACCGTCTCTGCTAGGTGCTGTTGGAAGTGCGCCCAATTGGTGTTGAGGCGGGCGCTGCGGTGCTCAGGTGGGGCCATCCCGTCTGTGTCCATGTCAAAGATCACTGGCAGGTGATCTGAGGACAGGGCACAGCGCGTGGTCGCGATCGCGTTGTGAGCTGCCCCTTTCACGATCGCGATGTCTAGAACATCGGGACGGCCACGCTTCGGGTAGTGCGTGGGGTCGAAGGGACCCAGCACTATGGCGTCGTGGAGGTTTGCGACCCGGAGTAGTCGTCTGCCGCTGATGGTGGTGACCCTGGAGTTCCACTCCGGGTGTTTAGCATTGAGATCGCCGCCGATGAAGAGGTGCCCGCGCATCGACAGCAGCGTCTCGATGTCCCTGGATTGCAGGTGTCCCGACGGTTGTCGGTACGCTGCCACGAACGTGACGTGGCCTGCGGAAGTGCAGACGACGACGCCCGTGGTTTCCAGAGTCGGCGTCTCTGGGAGTAGAACCTGGTGATGGCGCAACGACGTTTTGACGTACACCGCCGTTCCACCTCCATGGGTTGCCCGGTCCGTGCGGTAGCAGCGGAAATTTGCAGCCCTCACGTCCACGCCTGGCTTCAGCCAGGTCTCGGTGACGAGGCAAACGTCCACGTGCTCATCACGCAGGAACTGGCGGAATTCTCCCGCTTGGGTTCTGATGCTGTTCGCATTCCACACACAAACGGTTAGGCCCTGGATGTGCCTATCCATGTTTGGGTGTGGGGACAGCTGGTGTGGTGATGGCCTGAACGGCCGACTGCACTGCAGACGCAATCATCTGCGGAAGTTGTGTCAGGAACAGCTTGAAGTCCTCCCTCATGGCCCTGACTTCTTCCGCGACACTCGCTGCAGAAGTCCTGTCAGTGCCTGGGGGTGGTGCCGCTGCCTGGTCTCGAACAGCAGGCTGTGGAGCTGGCGTCTCTCGGGCAGGACGCTCCCTCCGCCGACCGCGCCGGCGGCCGCCCCTCGCTGTTGCAGGCTGCTCTCTCGGCGGTCCGCGCCCGTGAGCGACTACCGCCTCTGGAGCAGGCTCGGACTGGTTGCCACGCCCCCGTTCGACGGCGGCGTCGGCAGGACGCTGCTCAGTTGACTTGGCGGGTGCCTTGTCAGTGGCAGCGTTTGCGTAACTTCTCCCGGACTGCACCCGCGCGGAGTGCGCCGGTTGTCCTCGTTGTTTTGCGGTGGCACGCCGGAAGGCAGTGCAGCCGCGGTAGCACGCCACGTGTTTCTCGCCGCAATGGCAGCAAGTGGGCGCGTCCTTTCTCGGAATCTTACAATCTTTAGTGGCGTGGTCCCCCGCGCATTTGACGCAGCTATGAGGCATCTTACAGTACTTCGCTACGTGGTCGAGGGCCTGGCAGTTGAAGCACTGCGGCAGGCCTCGTCTCCTGCGTAGCTTCTCCACGGTGACGCCGACATCGGCCACGTGCGTCAGCTGGAAGATTTTGCGGTTCTCGATGGTGTCATCGAGAACCGCCATAAACAGCGGCATGTCGGAGTGGTCCCTGGGCGACTTCATGCGCGCTGTGGCGCGGATGGGAAAGCCCAGATCTTCAAGCAGCTCCCGCAGGTATCCTGGGTCCATGCTGAACGGGAGCTTGCGAAAGACGACCTTCAGCGTCTTCACCGGCTCCGAGGAGTAGGTGAAGCTGTGAAGCCCCTCCTTTTCGGTGAGGTCCATGACCC